>NW_006921601.1:110309-124438 GCF_000298275.1 Orycteropus afer afer | reverse complement strand
ATATATATATATATATATATACACATACATAAGTGTAATAATTTAAATGCATATCTCAAGAGCCCAAATGATGTTTACTGTTTTCCCAACTTACCTTGTTTTGGGAACTTATAACACCCTCTGGTTTATGCCATGGGTTAAGAGTATTTGAGCCAAAGCCTATTGTTTTCTCAATATGATCTGCATATACAGGCCCTGATACACCTAGGCAGTAAGATGTTCCTGACCTCAGGCATGCATTCTGCTTCATCATTTATGTGACACTGGTTGCTATTTCTGAAAATATGTACTCAGTGAAGTAATAATCCTTCCAAACCAAACCCAAACTCACTGCCATCGAGTTGGATCCAACTAATTTAGTGACCCCTCCTTGGGTTTCTGAGGAAGTATCACTATGGAAGTAGACTGCCCAACCTTCCTTCTGAGGAGTGGCTGGTGGGTTTGAACCGCCAACCTTCTGGTTAGTAGTCAAATGCTTTATGCATTATGCCTCTGTCCTCAATTCAAGATGGTATCTCTGGAAAAGTATACATATATCTATAAAAAGTTGGGTCAGTTAAAATTTTTGATAAATATTAAATAATAATAATAATGGAAAAATCATTCGTTATCCAGATGACAATGTCATGATGAATTATTCCCAGATACTGCCTAAGAGAGATATATTTTCAGATAGGAAAGAGATATTTGAGGCCCAATTTGGAAATATGTCATAGATAAGCCTAGAGTTGAGAATAACATGTACAAATGTGTGGAGATTTAGTGATAAAGGGAGAGGAAAGAGTCAATTCTCATGACTAAGAGACACAGACATTTTCTGTCTACAAGTATCTATCAAGGTTTAGTCACATCCTAGACATGGGAGGAGAGGAAGGGGACCTGGTGATATGGTCAATTGAAGAGCCAATATCTATGACTCAAATGACAGATTTTCAATTTAATCAAGAAATATATTTCTATGAGCTGAAGAAATGGTATGAAATGCTAGAATTACAGATATTATGACTCAATATAAGTCACTGCTCTTAATATAGATAGCCCCTGTCCCCTGGACTTTATCACACTGACAATCAAAGTGGCCTCTGACAGTTGCATATACTCTTAGTCACAGAAAGAAGGTATTTTGCAGAACTCCTGGGATTTAGGGAAACATGGAGAAAATAAACTTGAAAACTAATGTTTAGAGGACTTTCCATGTTAATAAATGATTGGTATCTGATCAGCCCAAGGGACTGTTTTCTATTTTTGTTTTTGTGCTTTCACTCAATTTGGCTGTGTCTATATGGAATTGCTTTTTTATTTTCATAGCTTCTAGCTCCATGCTCCGTGAATGTGAAGATCAAGTAAGTTTTATTTGCTAATGCCACATAATTGATCTTTAACGAAATAGAAACTGTTGATTAAAATGAATGAGATTTAAACTGACAGCGTGCTGCTATGTGTCTTTGTATTCTTCTTTCTGTGTCTCTGACTATGCATACCCACTGAGTGTCTCTGTTATAATGCATTGTAATGCCTTCTAAACGATACCGTGTCCTGGAATATGAGACTAATAAAAAGGGGACCAGGATAACAGTATGCAATGTCTGCAAATGTATACAATTGATCAATATCCCCAAAGTTTCTCCTTTCTCTTCTTGCCCTCCTGCTTTGTCTTACAGAGATGGGATGGAAGGATCAGAGAAAGCCCTCAGGAGGGGAAAGAAAAGACTGAGAAGTTCCATGTCTTCTGATTCATTGAGCTGAATCTTATGAAATAGAAAAGAGGTCTGAGATCATAATGGCCCCAGCTGAATGTCTCAAGAATAGGAATAATATGGGCTATATTGGGAGAAAATTTTCCTAATAGATAAGCTGTAATGTCCTACTCAACTCTTCACATCCATCTATGCCTCACTTTAGAAATAATGTCCTGTGAGTTCTCCAAAAGGCCATTCTCCTATCCTCCACTCTATTTTCCTGCCTATTTTGATGTAATGCTTAAAATTAACCACCTTCTTGGTGACAAGGCTAAAGGCCAAACCAGTATACAGGAAGAAACCCTGGGGGACTGCCATGAAGCCTGGGAGAAGCAAGAGGGAGGAAGGAGCAGAAATAACCCTTGAGGAGGAGCTTCTGAAACAAATGCCCACTTTTTTTTTTTTTTTTTTTTTTTCACTTCTGGGTATTCTTTAAAGAAGTGATGTTGGAACCAAGGTTTTGGCCAGGTGCAGAGTTCCAGTGTCACATTCATGGCACCAACAAGAAAAAGAAGACTGAGAAGCACATCAGTGAGTTGCTCCACTGTGCCTTGTCCTGGAAGTGTCAGTATAGACAATAGGTACAGCAGGGAAGAAGGGCTTTGGAGGGCTGATTTATCATAATTCAAGGACAAGAAAGGCAGTAAAGGTCATTCAAGAGGTGATGGAGAGCAAGAAGAAGTTTCAAAAGTTCCCCAAAATCTTCAGGATTTGGTTTCTGAAAAATTTCTTCCTGCTGATTCTTGGATGTAGACAAAAATCTAAATTTGTCTCACTTTCTCCACTAGGAGAACATATTTTGGGAAGAATAAGGTTGAATGCTCATAGGGATAGAGAAAGGTATTTCATGGATAGTTCATGACTCTGGGGTGGATTATCTTTCCTTTGTTTTCTTAAGCTGTTTGATCATACTTCCACTCTGCCCCATACGTTCCCCCAGGCATTTGTTGAGAAAAGGAGAAAATGTAATGACATATACCAAGAGGGAAAAAAAAAAAAAAAAAAAAAAACTTGCAGATAGGCTGGACTCAGATTAAGATAGAGGCAGACTTTGAGGAATTTGACATTAGAGACTATGTTAAAATTAATGCATGTTCCTAGAAGCAAGCACATTATACAGCAGGTAATAAGTGCAAAATAGGAGCTCTGGTAGCATAGTGGCTAAAGCACTTGACTGCTAACCAGAAGGCTGGCGGTTCAAACCCACCAGCCACTCCTCGGAAGGAAGGTTGGGCAATCCTACTTCCGTAGTGATACTGCCTCGGAAACCCAAGGAGGGGTCGCTATGAGTCGGGGCCGACTCGACGGCACATAACAACAACAACAACAACAATAAGTGCAAATACTGCTAACTTGAACACAGGAAAGAACTTCATTCCCTTCTCTGTGTTCAGGTCTACCAAAACACCAAAACCAGACTCAATGCCGTTGAGTTGGATACGACTCATAGCAACCACTCTTTGGTTTCGAGGCAGTATTACTGCCGGAGTAGATTCCAGGGAGTGGCTGGTGGGTTTGAACCACTAGGCTTCTGATTGGCAGTCAAATGCCTTAGGCACTATGCCACCAGAGCTCTCCCTATTGAGGTCTAAGTCCTACATATTTTGAGAATTTCAAACACTGCTGGGACAGTGAGTGATTGTGAATGTGGTGTTGGACTGGGGTTTGTGGGGGAAATTGTAGGTCACAATTTTCACCAACAGGGAATGCTACCCAAATGAAAATACAGCTGGGTATTTCAGACTGAAGGCCATTCACAGACAATATTCACTAGTAAGACGATCAGGAATTTAGGGAAACTCTTGGCCATTTGGTCAATTCATTGATTTAGAAAAATATAATCATTATATAATGGGTCTTATAATAAGAATGTGGCGATTAAATCCAGTCTACAGGATATCATGTATCAGTAAAGTTGATTGTTAAGTAAGTATCTTGGTAATGTCTCCCATGAAAAGACACTAAAAGAAGAAGAAGGCTGAGGGTGTCTTCTTAAACTCTCCAATTTTTGGATCACACTTCAGGGAAGTAATTGTTTATTAATACAAGATTTCAAAGGGTCCCCAAAGATGTATGTCTATGAGCTAGTGGCTACAATTTTCAAAGTCATGAGATAATAGTCTTAGAAGTATGGGTCTTCCCTTAAAATGATGGCATTGAGTACATGGCTATAATCACCAATTAATTGTTTCTTCAGCAATCCACCTTCACACACATATCATCATCACTCAGCTACACAAAGTAGGTAATTGCTTTGATTGAAAAAGCACTGATAAACTGATAAAGTATTGTAAACACAGAAAGAGAATATAAGGTTGGTCTTACATAATCTACTGAGAAGACTTTAATTTCTAGAATCTTCTTAAAGAGGTGGAAGAATAGGACTTTGCACATTTTGACTTTGTGAGAGCCTTTTTAAAACAAGGTTTTTAGGGGCATTATATTTTGAAAACCATTATGATTTTTAACAACAGACCATTGTTGTATGATAGAAAGTAAATATGATTCCTAGCTTTGCTTTCCCTTTCTGGCCCCACAAAGCTGCCCCAGCATGGTAAGGCAAATAGTACTGACTGGAGTTGTGCAAATATACAACCCAAGCTACATCTGCCAAAGCAAAGTAGTTTTTACATCTTATTTCTCCTTTTCTAGACCCTATGAATACAGCAGAATTTCCCCATCCTCAGCTCCATAAGCCCAGGAATTCAGGCTCTAATCAATGTGGTCTATTCTTACTGAAGTGTTCTGTTTTCCTTACTTTCCCCCTATCCTACCTAGACACCAATCACCTTTCACTAGATTCTAGGTATTCATTTCTGTCACTGGTCCCCAGCCTCCTTAAAACATCATTATTCTTAATTGCTTCTCTAAGAATCTTGAGCAAATTGGAATTATTCAACACATAAGAGTGTAAATAACCCTGCTCTGCTCATACCAAACAGACTGAAATAAAAAAATCAAAAGCTCACTTACAAAGTCCATTTCCTAGTATTAAATTTAGTACTTACTGGGCAAGGCAAGTTTAATTGTCTCATTTATGTACAGAATAATATAGCGTTTAACTTGTTTAACTTGTCTCATTTATGTACAGAATAGTGAAAGAGTTTAACTGACTTGCTCAGGGTTATATTTTATTCCTGCATCATCCTATTTTTCTCTGGATATCTCTGACTTTGTGAACTCTGAGACATCACTCTAAGCTGTCTGCTCATCCACTATGTGACAAGACACTCTGCAAAAGGAGTAATCAAAATCCCTTTTGTATAGGCCTCACCCCTTCCTTCCTCGGCAAATATTCTGAATATAGTAAAATCAATCTTACAGGACATCTTCTTCAACTTTACTAGGCTTCCATTGGTTAACTTCATTTTAATGTAGTTAGCAGCAGTTAGACCGCTCAACTGCTAGCTGAATGATTGGTGGTTCAAACTCTTTCACGTGCCACTCTGTAGGAGAAAGTTGTGGCAGTCTGGCTTTGTAAAGGTTTACAGTTTTGGGAATTCTAGGAGGCAGTTCTACTTTGTCCAATAGAATCACTATGAGTGAGAATTGACTCAAAGGCAGTGGGTTTGTTTTTTTTAATGAAAAATTGATTTTAGTAAATTGTTTTCAATTATTGTGATACCATATTTTTCTAAGAAGCTGCTGATAGCCAAATAGGAAAGGAAGAAAAGGAGAAAAAAATATGGAGCAAGAGACTACATACAAATGAATTGTTCTAGCTAGTGCTACTACTTCTGATCCTTGACTAGGTGTTGGGCAAATACGAGACCCTTGATAAAACCAAGTGTAATTGTAATAGTGCTTGTAGCATTTTGAATTGAAGTGGTCATCTACTGTGGCTGTTAAATAACTCATGTTTGGTGATGAGTTCTGTGACTTTTAGACCATGAAACTAGGTACAGTGTTTAAAATGAAATATTTATAAACTCAGAATTTAATGGAAGCTTGTAGTGAACTTGAAGAGTAGATGGTCACTCAGCAAAAACTCAGTTCCTTCTGAGCAGACTTATTAGAATGCCATTGGTGTTTGCAAAATGTAGAAACCATGAAATTGGAGCACACAGTGATGCCAAAGGCAAAACATTAAGTTGGTCCCAATCTTACAGGATGTTCTCAAATATAGGAGGAGGGATAAACCAATTACATGATAGGTACTGTGAAGAAATTCATTTGAATATAGAAATAAAGATGGATATATAAGGACAGTCTAAAATATTTTAACTTACTAGTCAGCCACTAATCCTCCCTCTATGCACTTGAGTGAATATAATACCACCCACCAAGAAGGTCTTCCCACAAAGAATTTTCAAATATACAAAAGCATGAATGAGTGATACATGTAATCTGGGTACCCTGACAAGACTCTGGATGTACCATTGTATATCTGCCTCACACCATTACAGGTGTGTTAAGGATCTGATGCAATGTAGCACTGCAGTAAAACACACCTGATAGCATTCAGCCTGACCAGATATATTCAAATTATAAAGTACTTTTTCTTTCTTGAAATAACCTTTGTAGAACAGGCCTTAAGATACAAGTATCACCTTCACTTGATCCCACACTCCCTCGAACATCAGAGACGATCACTACATGCTATCTTGGTGACAGGGTGGGGTTTTTGTCCCTTACTGTTCTTAGAGGATCTCTGCCTGTTTCTCTGGGATTCTGAGGGGTCTGATTGTGACAAGCCATGAATGTGTGCTAGATAGGAATGGGTCAGCTTTCTCACCAGCTCTGGGCATCACACAAGTTGTAGTACTGCTAAGGTGCTAGTTAGAGGGAGACATAGAACCAATCAATCACCCTGTAGAGCAGCCAGACAATCAGCAGGTTTGTGGGCCAGTTGATGATTCAACAGTTCCTATGAGGCATGCATTGCCTGTTCATCTTTTTGCTAAGGATTAGATGATTTAGAGATGAGCCCAAGTGGGCAAGAAAATGGAGCAAGCTCTAAGTGACAAGTTAAGGGGCAGGAAAATGTTGACGTAAGGGTAGGAGACAAAAGAAGTAGAATCAGAGAGGGAAATGAGGATCAGAAAAGGACTTCTAGGGAAGGTATGTACATCTGTGGGTAGGATATTTAAAAAGAAGGAAAATTAAGGTGTTCCCCAGAGACCCAAACGTTTTAAGGTAGAATTTGAGATTCAGGAAAATAGTTTCTCACCAATAACTGACTCCCATCCAACCCCAAGCAGGAGTCCCTGTGCATGAGGGTTGGGAGAGGGAAGTGAGGAGTGTTATCTGAGCGACTGACAACAGACCTAGAATTTCAGCCACTCCCGTAACTTGTCATATTATCTCTTGGGCACATGCCTTGTGGCTTCCAACTATTCCCCTCCCTAGCTTTCCACACAACACCTCCCTGCAGTGAATGAACTAGGAGAGAGGCCTGCTCATTGGGCCAGTCTCTCAAGTCTCAGTGTGCCTTAGGAGGACAAGAAGCTCTCACATACACACATGTCACCTTGCAAAGTCACTTAACCAATGCATGTAAGATATTCCTCCATAAAAACTGGCATTGCATTCTCACAACTTCCCTGTGAAGAAGCAGTACGGTGGACAGAAGATGAAAAAGAGATGTTGGAATCCTGCCTCCAAAGCTCATTTCACATCAACAGGTCCTTTTTCATACCTTCCTCTGGGGTGGCCCCAATGAGTCCCTGGCTCTGTAAACAACTCCTCCTCCCCCTTTTCTTTTTTAACTTTTTATTGTGACGTGGATGAAAGTTTACAGAACAAATCAGTTTCACATTTCACAATTCACACACACTTTGTTTCATGTCATTGACTTCAACCCCCCTTAATGTAACATCACTCCTACATCCTCCCTGGGTTTCTCAATTCCATTCTTCCTTCTCTCTTAACCCTTCCTCCCTTCTGAACTTTGCCCCTGGGCAAATGCAGATCTTTTGATCTCAAACGTTGACTATTCTGAGTGTCTACCTTCTTAGAGATATTGTTCACCCTTTATACTTGTCTATTATTGGACTGAAAAAATCAGCTGTAAGAGTAAGTGAAGTTCCAGGTCTGAAGGGTGACCAAGGGCCACAGTTCTGGGGGTTCCACCACTGTCTATCTGGCTAGTGAGACTGGTCTTTTCATCATTTTCAGTTTTGTTCCACATTTTTCTTCCACTTTATCCTGGACACCGTCTAATATGAATCCTTTCAGAGCCATTAGTAGTGGTAGCCAGGAGCCATCTAGTTCTTCTGGTCACAGGTTCATGAAGGCTGAAGTTCACATGGTCCATCAGTCCTTTGGACTGATTATTTCCATGTTTCTTTTATGTTCCCCACATTTTTTGGCTCTAGAAGGGGAGAAGTGAACAGTTGCACTTTAGACAGCTGCTCACAAGCTTTTAAGACCCCAGTCGCTACTCACTGAAGTAGGATGTAGAACATTATCTTTGTGGACTATGTTGTGTCTATTCTTACTATTTCAGGTATATCCTTCTCACAAACCATTTAGTGTCAGCCAGTAATTGTGTCTTTATGACTGAGGAAAATTAAATAGAAAAACAGTAAACGCCTAAAGAATATAAAACTCTGAGATGCTAACTATTTTGCTACCCCTTAGAGGTTATGTGACTCTTCTAATGAGCAATCTTTGTCTTGGACCTCATGCTTTAGTGCAATCTCAGAGGTGGATTGAAATTTGAAGTTCTTCCCACTCAGTCTCCCTTCATCCTCTCATTCCCTTCATAGGTGTCAGACAGGCATCTCAGTATGAAGGTTTCCCTGTCTCCTACCGTACCTGTTCTCCATTATCTTTCATAGGGTGTTCATTCCAACGAATCTCTTACATTTTTAATCCATATTGGTTAGCATCTGCTTTAGAAGCTGACATCTGCATATCGAATTCATCCACTTATGAAAGAACATAAAGCTCACAAAATGGAAGCAATAAATAATGTCTTGAATATATCCAAGAGCAAGGTTTTTTGAAAAAGAAAAAAATTTTCCAAGCAACTTCACAGTTAACTGAAATCTATAGTGGAAGGTGGTTTCTGTAGCAAACAGGATCATGAAGTTTAGGGTTGCAATTTAGAATCTAATTCGCCCTTCCACTTTGTTTGTTATTTGTAGTTTTGTTAATAGAGAAGTCCCAGTTCCCAATGGAGAAGTCAGAGTGGTCAGATTCTTGTTCTCTCCAAGTCTTGCATTCAGAGTTCAACAATGTAACCCAAAACAAATTAGGATGTCTACTTCAGACTTCTAATATTGAAGAGTGGTGGGGAAATAGAAGGTAATATCAGTTTATCACAGTGGTCATAACGATATTCTAAGTAAGAGGATTCCAAATGTTCTGCTGGATGGGCCTATCAGCCTGCAACGCAGTGCAAAGCACTGCCGTGGACACAGAGCCAACTCATAACGACCCCTCTTTGGGTTTCCAAGGCAGTATTACTTTGGAAGTAGAGTGCCCAACTTTCCTTCCAAGGAGTGGCTCGCGGGTTTGAAGCACCAGCCTTCAATTTAGCAGTCATTTGCCTTAGGCACTACTCCCTTTCACCCTGTTTCTGATTAAAAAGTTGGTTGAATTCCTGATTCTTGTCTTTGAACTGTCAGGATCCCTGCTGACTATCAAAGTCTAATCCTTTTGTAAATTCTGTGACGGGCAGTATTCCTCTAATATATTCTTACCAAGTTCTCCAACCATATTTTCCTTAAAATAGTGGGAATCAGTTTCCATTTCTTGCAGCAAAACAATTCCTAACTGATACAATCATTCTCATATTTATTTGTCATTAATTTAGGGATAATTTAAAGCTTTGTTCCTACACACTGCACGCCTGCAACATTCCCTTTTGAGAGAAAATGGCAGGATGGGATAAATCTACACAAATATTCTCTTTCCCTCTTTCTTCTGTGGTGTAAATAGGTTGTAATGATTTGTATATTTAGAAGCTACTGGAGTTCTGTATTCCACTGTTAGAATGGGAATACCACTATCCTGGCTATCCTGGAATCACATAGAATTAGATGCAATGTGCTAGAATGGGATGCAATGATCTGTCATATCTTAATGATAATTAATGATAATTAAGAGATAATATGGAATAGATTGGTTACTCACGGGATCTAGATTGTGGAAATTATGACTACCTTCTACAAGAGCTCTGAAGTAGAAAATAGAAACGTATCAGACAGGTCCAAAAGGAAGAAGCAGTTTTCAAAATGCAAAGTACAGCCGTCTGCATGAAGCCATGGCCAGCACTTTACGTCACACAATCTTAGAGTATGAGACACATATACTCACCCAATGTGAAAAAGTAAAAACTGAAATAATTGACCTGTACTAAAAAAATGTTAGTACTTAGTATAGTTAAGATGCTTCAGCCAAGCTTAAAAGTAAAGAGAAATGGTTTAAGTGTAAGGAAATAGTTTCAGATATCTAGAGTCAAAGGAGAAGACAGAAAATGGACAATCATGTAAAAACATAACAAGTACACTTGTGTCAAGAAGGAAATATATTGTTGTGTCAGAGAATAATGATAGAGATAAGGAGGCAAGTAGACTACTTTGTGTATAATGGCCAGGGAAGATGCTTTTAAAGATGTGAATTACAATTGGAACATGAAAATAAATATATAAGAGGCCAGAGCAAACATCCCTGTAGGGTTTGGACTAGGTTTGCTGAAATGATATAATGCTATGACCCCTTAACTAGGAACCAGGGTCCTCCTAAGTTGCTGTAGCTCTCTAAAAGGAAGTTTGGATTTTATATCAGTATATAATGTAAGTATCCAGAATAGTAGATGAAACATTACAATTCTTAATTTTAGATCTGTAATAAACACAATAGGAAATACAGAAATTGGAGAAAATACTTGGCTCTCAAGTAATATTTCGCTCACCACTTATGATACACCAAAAATATGACAAGAAATTGTTCCTAATTACAGTTGTTTCCATCAGGGACCAAGGAAAATGAATAACTGTACTTAGAGGAAAATGTAGATGGCTGATCCTGCCTCACCAAAGCCAAAAAATGGGGCATTAATCATATCATAATCCAAATGATCCAGAGAGATGAGACTTAATCAAAATAGGTGATTCAGAAAAGACAAAAGATGATGAAACCAGAACTAGTGAAACCCAGGTCTGGAATAGAATGCCATGGTCACAATGAAGAATGCCATAAACTAATGGTAATCCATAGTTAAGAACAGTTATTGGTCAAGTAGAATTAAGAAGAGAAATTTGATGAGTGAATGAAAACAAAGATTTTTTTTTAAGATGATGAGAATTATAACATTTAGGGGGTTGATAGGCAAAAATCTCATTATAAATGAAGCAGCTACATGGTGTACAAGTGGATTGACTTGGTATAAATTGAAAAATCAACACACATGACAATGTATTTAACTTCCATCCATGCTGTGTGATTCATACGTGACTGGACATGATATTAACAAAAGTTAATATTTTAACTTTTTGATTCCCATGTTTTTTTTTTTAAGGGTGGTATAAAAGACTCACTTCTCCAACACTCTATTACGTATTTCCATGATAGAAGAGGCAAAAAAAAAAAAAAAATCCCTTGACAGATCTGTTTAATTTTCACACTGTAGATAATGGAGTTTTTCATAGGAGGCACTAGTAGATACATGCTGGCCATAATGGTATGGAGAGATGGAGGAGCATACTTGGCAAAATGGTGAATCATGGACACTCCCACCTCAGGCACATAGAGGACCAGAATAGTCAGAATGTGGGACAAGCAGTTATGGAAGGCACAGAGTCTCTAAATCTGAGAGCCAATTTTCAGGACACTTCTCAGGATGCGTGCATAGGAGAGCACAATGAGTAGAGGGTCCAGTGTAACAATGAGCAGAACCAGAACAAATCCACGCCAATTGCTAGTAGTGGTGTCAGCACCTACCAGATAAATCACGTCTTGACAGAGGCAGTAGGACAGGGAGAGGTGATGGGAGCAACAAAAGAGAAGCTGTTTCAGCAGGAACAGTGGAGGAAGAACAGCCAGAAGACAACAGCAAATTATGGCTAGACCTATTCTGTTGATGACCTTGTTGGTAAGGATGGAGGCACAATGGAAGGGGTGACAGAAGGCTCAATAGCAGTCCAAGAATATGGCCAACACCACAGAAGATTTCATGAAGGGGAATCCATGCAGGAAGAAGAAATGAGGAAAACAAACCACAAAGCTAATCTCTGAGATGTTGAACCACAGGACTCCATGGCCACGGACAGTGATGAGGGTAAGCTCCAGCTCTAATAGGCCAACACAGAGAGGAAAAGTGCATTGGCTCATATTGAGAAGGCTCCTCCTGATGACAGCCAGGAGAGTGGCATTGCCTCCAATGGAGATAGTGTGAGGACAGCAGAAGGGAAGCCTAAAGCCCAGGATGCCTATGAGGATGGGGTAGAAGGGGACTTAAGTGGAGGCTGTGATCAGAAACATGACTGGAGGAGGCAGCCACAGGAACCAGAACTTTTGTGACATCTGTGGAAATGGACAACATAAGGATTTGAGTAAATGTTCTGTGGCCACATGAAATCACTGTGATATATCACCAAGGAGAACCTGCAGAAATGAAGACAGCTAAGGAATGAGTTCACACTAGTTTTACCTTTTGTGTTTGTTTGTTGCAGCTCAGAACTTGCCATCTCTTTTAACCCAGTGAGTTGAGCATGCACAGGGGTCATCTGATTTAACCCAAGCACTTACTTACCTGCCCAGAATCCTGTATCAGGAAGGTGTAGGGCTAGTCCATGACTGTTGGAGGGGACTGCTGTGGAAGAGGGATTGTTGTAGGACAACTGTGCATGACATCTTTGATGCTATGATACTAGAAAAATGAATGAGCCTAAACTGCAATGAGCAGTATATGGTTATACTTGACTCAGTTCAGAAGTTAAACCTCAAGTGTGTGAGGAGGGCTCAAGTATAGCTTGTGTTAGACAAGAATGTGATAACATTCATTTGTATTGTAATAGCCCTTTGTCAACCGAAGATCAACCCAGCCCCTTCCCCATATCTAAGGCAGAGATTTCCTGTCAAAATCATTCCACTGAGTGCTAGGCTTCCTGTGAAAGTAAATGTGCAATGGTTTGTGTCAATTCAGGAGACAGATAACTTCTTTGATTTATTCAGGAATTATTTTTTCATGATTCTTTAAAATCCATTTTAATCGTGTATTAATATTTTTTATAATAATATATATTAACATATTTTATTGGAGCAAGTGAAGCAGGGAGAGAATGAATAAGTTGCTTGATGTTATATGGCTGGAATTGAACCAAGTGATGTGACCCAGAATCTCAATAGCCTATGAAATTTTGTCTTTTCACATCATCTTCCAAGAGGATTAATCCATCATTATTAGAAATACTTCAGTGGCTACTGAAATGCTTATAAAAATATATCATTATTTCTTCTTTCCCTGCCTAATACAGTACTTTACAAGTATCTATTTACATGGCTACTCCTCTAGGAACTTTTTTTTTCTAAATGGTTAAGTCCGGTTTAATTTCTTAAGTAATATTTTATCTTTGCATTTACTTCTCTGTTGCAAATGTCCACACACTGCCGTTTCTCCCAGAGCATGTGAGCCCCTTAAGGCTTTAGATCATGTCTTAGTCATTGTGTATTCTCAGTGGTAAACACACAAGTGCTAACTAGAGTTGGGACTAGGATGAGGCAAGCCAGGCATCTAGGGTACAAAATTAACTCATTCACAGAGTGGTGCCAATTCATATTAGTCAAAAGTCCCAGAGCAGAATCTATGTCTTGTGAAGTTATCATGTGAAAGTCTGAGGAAGTGGAGGGGAAAAAAAAAAAAAAAAGTATCTTTTCTCACCATCAGGTTCAAGGGTTTATATAGGTTTATGTGAAAGTAGATACATCTATTTTGTACAAGCACTAGAAAGAGACAATGTTCAGATAAAGAGATGAGAAATAAACTGGCTGTCAGGTTTTAGAGCTGGGTGGGAAATACAGAGGAGAAGGGAACAAGAGAAGACAGTTTGGTACTGGAAGAAGAAATGCATTTTCTTGCCTTGGATGGGATTGGGGGCAGAAGAGTTGTGTGTTCAGAATTTAAGCCCATCCTTGGCTGAAGTATCCCTCTAGTGGTCATATTGGGAAACCACAGCATGTATATTGACATTGCAGGTTCTGTTTTCTAGGAACGCATTCAACTCATACCTACTAAGTTTGCCTCATGTCAGGCTCATATATATCCCCTTCTCTTTCCCACAGGCTTTTGCAAGTTCTGGCATAGAGTATGTTCACTTGTACTCCTTATGGACAAGGTGTCAAACTCAGCCATGTTCTCACACACACACCGAGCCAGATGTGAAGTGGTATATTCTTTCTATCTCTTTCTCTCTTTTTGCCTCTCAGCAGGGGCACGTTGTA
>NW_006921601.1:99217-109244 GCF_000298275.1 Orycteropus afer afer | reverse complement strand
AACGGACTATTCATAAAGTTGTGCGGTAATGTATCAAACAATGTTTCTTTGCTATTCATAAGGTTTTCCCTGGCCAATTCTTTGAGAAGTGGACAGCCTCTTCCTTCTTCCTAGTCTGTCTCAGTCTGTAAGCTGGGCTGATACCTGTGCACCATATGCATCCCACTGGGTTTGAAACACCAGTGGCCCAGCCTCAAAACTCACATCAACACGTCAACATGGTAGGACAAACCGACACACAAGTTTGTCTCCCTGTTGGAAACCTCTCATACCACCCTTACCTGGGTCCCTGCGGCTGACTCCTCCTCTGTCCGGGTTCCTGGCCTTTTAATCCCCTTTCTCCCGCTCCCTGCCCTGCTGCTTTGGGCGTGCCTGAGTTCCCTCTCCTCACATACATACACATATTAAACCATTGGTACATTTGTAAATAAGCACACAAGTGCATCAATAGCTTTAACAATGACTCTGATACATTCAGAATAGGCCTGAATGACTCACGTGGACATATTGATATCTACACTCTACTAACCATCACATACCCACATTCACTCCACTTTATATTCCCACAATTCCAATGTTACCCAAGGGAACAGAGATGGGCCAAGGACTGCTTCTTAGTTGTTGTCCCCATCCTATCCATCTACTCTGGGAAGACTTAAGGAACTAGCTCCCTCCTATTTCTGATCTGGGCTTGTCGTATTGTTTTGTAAATTTTGTTTGCTGGTATATTTTCTTTACCAATTCATGAACTTCAAGCAAACAAGATTATATCATGTTCATCTGTATCAAAAAGCCATACTCTGTTTCCCCTACACACACACAGAGTAGGCATTCAGTAGGTTCACAGTGAATGAAAATTGATTAGAATTTTAATATAATTTCAGTGAACATACAAAGAGGATTATCTTGAGAAATGATTAAGTAAAACATATCATTTAAGGGAATAAAGAAGTAAAAAGAACTAAGAGGGTTTGGTTTGATTTTTAGATGGCTATTGGTTGAGATTAGTCTACTCAGTTATTATATACTGTTATATGGATGCTACTAAAAGTAGGAGCTCTGGAAGCATAGTGCCTAAGGCACTTGACTGTTAATGAGAAGGCTGGCGGTTCAAACCCACCAGCCACTCCTCGGAAGGAAGGTTGGTCAATCCACTTCCATAGTGATACTGCCTCGGAAACCCAAGGAGGGGTTGCTATGGGTCAGGGCTGACTCGATGGCACATAACAACAATAACAAAAACAAAAATAATAAAACAAATATTACAAATCTCTGATTATGTGGCAGGTTTTTCATTAAATCATACTTCATAGCTACATGAAAAGCTACCAAATATCCTTGCCATGCTCCAAAGACCAAAATAATATATGTCTTCAGTACAGACTTTAAATCTTTTCTTCATATTCTTAATAAAGTACTATATAAAATCATAATACTGTCACGCTGGCCTTCTTAAGACACAGTCATCATAATACATACAATCTCTGACATGCCATATAAACTGTTTTTTAAAAAACTTTTTATTATTATTTGTGTGAAATTTTACAAAACAAATTCATTTTACATTCAATAGTTCATACATACACATTTTGTTTAGCAACACTGATTACAATTCCCACAAGGTACCAGCTCTCCTCTCACCTCCTCCCTGTGGCTACTTCTTCCCTATGTCCTTCTTACCTGTGTATTCCTGCCTGACTAGCTCTTATTAGTCTTGTCCCTGCCTAACGTTACTATCCCATTCCAATATTGAAGATGATGTCTGAGTATTAACAAATTTCATAGTTGTTAAAAACATAAGAAATACCCTCATCTTTCTGGCCATGTTTCTCTACTCCTTCTCTTGGAAGCCTCATCTCATTCCTATCTGGTTTTCATAATCAGTTCAGATACTTAGTCTGACCATCCTAGATGAACCAATTACTCCACAATGCTTATATAACTTGCTACCTTAATCTCTTATATTGGACTATGATAACTGTTACACCAATTCATTTGTTATAAATGACCCAAAATAGTAGTAAGAGTTGTTGTTGATGGTAATAATAGTAGCATTTGTGCTGCTATCTTATACCTAGCAAGACTTTCTCTAGGATATGGTCAGCGTCATGTTCTCAATGAATGCTTATATTAATACAGAGCTCCCTGTGATTTTTTCCAGTAGCAGGATATGCCTTGTCTCTCCCAAAGTCCCTTCCACCCTGGTCACAAGAGGCATGTTAACAAAGGAGCTTGATTAGTATGGCAATGTCCTCCCTGGTTCAAGTCTATGTTTTTAAGCAAGGCTTTATTTGCACATTTTAATACTCAGTGGTTCAGGGCCTAAGACATTTGACAGCTAACCAGAAGGCTGGTGGTTCAACCCCACCAGCCACTCCTCAGAAGGATGATTGGGCAATCTACTTCCTTAGAGCTACTGCCTCAGCAACCCAAGGAGTTGTCGCTACGAGTCAAATTGACTACACGACAGTGAGTTTTTCTTTTTTACTCATTAAAAACACCGATTGTTCATTTAAATATTTAGCAAATATTAAACCAAAATAAAATAGTACTTATAATATATAAAGAAGGTAGAGAGCTAAGCACTCAGTGAATATCTATCACTCTTTTCAAGAATGTCCTTTTCAGGTCTCACTTGTATCTCCTCCTCTCTGTACATCATGATAAAACTGTCAGTATCCTTGTGCTAATAAATGGACTCCTCTGCATCTTTCTTAGTCTTTCATTTCAGGAGAAACTCCCCAGAACTTCCTTTCCAGCCTGGTCACTGTCTGTCTAAGACTACTGGTTGAAACCAGATCCCTCTCCACGCCCTTCTTATTACTCTGAAACTATCCCTAACGGGGCTCAGCACAGGACTCCAGGCACAAGTAACCAGGACAAGATGTGAGTACTCTACACTTTCAATCACACATTTGCTTTTTTTTTAATGCAATAAACATATAGTGAGGTTGACCACTAAGCCAATCTCTAAAACTAAAATCAAAAGAAACATACAAAAGAAGACATACTTGGTTTCTATACACAAGAAGTTTATATTTTAGAGCAGATACCAAAAAAAAAAAAAAAAAAAAGAGAGAGAGAACACTGTGAAAATACAGCCTTCAATAGGAGCACATAGAAGGAATATCCAACATAAATTTGAGGAATTCAATAATGCTTTCTGAAGAAGAAAATGTATAAACTGAAAAAGGTGTGTAAATAGGGGTTGGCTAGGCAAAGAATAAGGAAAATATATTCCAGGAAGAATAGTTTTCATTACAAAAAGAATGAAAATGCAAGTGCTTATATGTGACCATGAAAAATGGGGAAACTGAAAGAACTGCTTAACATTGTTGACATCATAAAATATGAAGATAAGGAAGATAAATTACAATAGAGAATATAAGGGGGTTTAAGATCAGCAGAAACTTGGATGTCATTTTAAACCGTTGACATTTCATCTCAAATTTGGCTTTATAAATATTTCTGTTGCTATAGTGTAGTGAACAAATTAGAAAATAGTAATTAGAGACTGAATAATCTAGAAAGGATAGTGATCTGAATTAGGACAGCATCAGAGAACATTATGGTTAACTAGACAGATATAAGAGGTGCTTAGTAGATGGAATCCCAAGAATTGGTAATTGACTGGTTACTGGGCAGAGGTGTTATATAAAAACCAAACCAAACTCACTGCCACAGAATCAGACCCGACCGGTAGCTACCCCTCCTTGAGTGTCTGAGGCGCTATCACTACAGAAGTAGATTGGCCAACCTTCTTTCCGAGGAATGGCTGGTGGGTTTGAACCACCAGCTTTCCAGTCAAATGCCTTAGGCACTATGCCACCAGAGCTCCTAAGGTGTTGTATCCCCCACTGCCCTCAAGTTGGAACTACCAGAACTCCTAGGTGTTATACAGAGAAGTCAAATATGAAACTTAAATTTTGACTTATAACAGAGATAATGAACATACACAAAATAGAAAGCTGTTGCAGAAGAGATGATAAACTAAATTTTTGACATGCTTCTGAGATAACTATGAAACAGCTAGATGCAGATCCTCAGCATGCTGTTAGATACATGACTCTTGGAATCAAAAGAGAAGAAAAAGGAAGTGATGGAGTTGAGAGGTGATATTTACCAGCATATGGATGGTAAATGAAGTCTTCATTTTTTTTTTTTTTTAAGTTTTTGTTTGTTTGTTTTTTGTCTTCCAGAATAGTGTTGTTGTTAGGTGCCATTGAGTTGGTTCCAGCTCATAGCATTCTTGTGTAAACCGGAAGGAAACACTGCCTGGTCCTGCACCATCCTCACAATCATTGCTATACTTGAGCCCATGGTTGCAGCTCATGGTGTCAACCCATCTCATTGAGGGTCTTCCTCTTTTTCACTGACCCTCTGCTTTACCAAGCATGATATCCTTCTTCAGGAATGATCTCTGCTGACAACATGACCAAAATACAATAGGAGAGGTCTCCCTACCCTTGCTTCTTAGGAGCATTCTGTCTGGACTTCATCCAAGACAGATTTGTTTGTTCTTCTGGCAGTCCATGGTATACTCAGTATTATTCACCAACACTGTAATTCAAATGCATCAATTCTTTGATCTTCCTTACTCATTGTCCAACTTTCTCATGCATATGAAGTGATTGAAAATACCATAGCTTGAGTCAAGAACACCTTAGTCTTTAAAGAGACATCTTTGCTCTTTGACATGTTTAAGAAGTCTTTTGCAGCAGATTTGCACAATGATATATATTATTTGATTTCCTGACTGCTGCTTGCATGAGGTGTTGATTGTGGATCCATTTAAAATGAAATCCTTGGAACTTCAATGTTTTCTCCATTTATCATAATGTCACTTATTGGTCCAAATGTGAGGATTTTTATTTACTTTATGTTAACATGTAAAAGATTACTAAAATAAGGTCCTTGGGGAAAATTATGTATATCTTGTTCATCATTACATTCCCATAAATTCAGTGGTTGGCACATTGGAGGTAATAAATAAATATTAAATGAATGCACAAACATGTGCATGAACAAAGTGGGCCCCAGAATGGAGAATTTTTCTTGGCCAGGGCATATCTCCTTCTTCATGTCCAGGAAACCCACAAGGGGTCCTTTCTGATAGCATCTATCAAAGGGATGAGCTCTATCATTTCCCTAGTTCAGCTTCACTCAGGCCCTCTATGCTGTCCTCTCACCTCTACTCCATGTTAAATTCACCATGACCAGGAAGTACTTCCCAAGAGGTGATTTTCACAACCCCATAGCCTCAGAAACCTTGTATGTAAACCACCACTTTGGAGGCCCGATCCAAAACTCAGCAGAAAACTTGCCAACTTTATTTAATTAACTCAACCCTCTATTTCCTACCTTGGACTCTTGGGAATGAATACAGGCGTTCCGGAGCCATGAATACCTATCTCCCTGCCTCCATAAAAGACAGAATTTATTATAAGCCTTCCCTACTCTCCTCATTTCTTTCTTTAGTCAATACATAATCTCAAAGGATTCCCTTCAGTGGCACACAGAAGGTTGTTATCTTTTTGAATAGTGTCTAGTCCACATTTGTTGTTGTTGTTATGTGCCGTGGAGTCAGACCTGACTCATAGCGACCCCTCCTTGGGTTTCCAAGGCAGTATCACTACAGAAGTAGATTGCCCAACCTTCCTTCCGAGGAGTGGCTGGTGGGTTTGAACCGCCAGCTTTCAGGGTAGCAGTCAAGTGTCTTAGGCACTACGCTATATCTAGCTGTCCATAAATAGCACAATAGATATGTAAATTATAATATAGCCACATAACATAATATTACATACCATTAAAATTGCTAAAATACAGTAGCATGACACAACATGTATAAATCTCAAATAAATATATTGTTGCTGCTATGTGTCATCCAGTCGGCCCTGACTCATAGCAACCCCTCCTTGGGTTTCCGAGGCAATATCACTATGGAAGTAGACTGCCCAACCTTCCTTCAGAGCAGTGGCTGGTGGGTTTGAACCGCCAGCATTCTGGTCAGCAGTCAAGTGCCTTAGGCACTACGCTACCAGAGCTCCTAAATAAATATATAACATTAACCAAAAACAAGTTGCAAATGTACATTTATGTATAGTATCTTTTATAGAATGCTCTAAACATGAAATATCATGGTATCTGTTGTACATAGATATGTAAATATATAAGAAAATCATTACAAACTAAGCAGAGAATGATAAATGGTAGACTCTGGAATGGGTTATGTTAGGCAGAAACATGGGTGGCCAGGCGGGTGAATGATTGAGCTGGAGGGAATTATAAGAACTGGTCAAGCAAGGAGGCGCCTGACCAGAGCCCATACCAAACCCCAGCACGTAGCCCTTGCTTACGAAAGACCCCAGCACATAACCCTTGCTTACGAAAGACCCCAGCACCTGACTCTTACTCACAAAAGCCCCCAACCATTTCCTGCCCACTATGTTAATGAAGTGCTTCAACTCTGCTTCCTACCCCCATGCTAATGGGGTACTTTAACCTTATTGGTTCCTGTAACACATACCCTGCTCTCACTCCTGTCCTCTAAGAACCAGGAAGAAAATCACTATAAAAAACCCTTTCTTTCACCTGGGCAGCGCGACTTCTCTGGCCTCTCTCAGGGACCTGTGAACCTCGCCCGGGCCCCTCTCGGGGACCGGTAAACCTCTCACGGGAGCACAGAATAAAAACTTCTCTTTAACCCCACTCTTGTGCGTCCTCTTCTCCTTACTGCAATCTTACAGGTTATCTCTAAGTAGAGTGGGAAGTAAATAGAAAAGAGAAGGGTTTTTGTTTTGTTTCTACCCTTGCATATCTTGTATATATTTAAAAGTCTTTTTTAATATCTAGGAGAATTAATTTTTTTTTTTCATCAATCTCCTGCAGAAGACAATGATTTTCTCATTGGTAGGGATTGTGTCTTATTAATCTTTGGATCCAAAAATCTGGCCCAAATTTGTAACCTACATATTTAATGAATGAACCAAAGTGAATTAACTATCTAGTAGGAAAGAGAGTCTCAAAGGGAGGTTTGTCTGAGAAAAGGAGAAAAACACAGAAAGAGTAACTGACAATCAAGAAATGTTCTTATAAAAATAGCAGCTGGGGAAGAAGAGAACAAAGGACTATCTGGACAGATGAAAGATGTCGTAGTGGTATTTATGTGTCACTAAGTGTCCAAGGAAGATGAAAAGGACATTCAAAAGCTAAATTATGGAAGGATGCTGATGTCTCTATGGTGTTAGTCAGGTCTGCATCTATCTAAGGAAATTTGTCTTAGGGTCTGAGACCCAAGGGAAAAAGAGAAAGATATTATAATTGCCAGTATAGCAGACAGAGAGCAGTTTCATGAGTCAATTGGGAGGGGCAGGAGTGGAGAGTGATAAAGGCGCCAGGAAAGAAGCTGCAGACAGAGATCTGTAATTTGTTAAAATAAAAAATAAACACTTGGTTTGTGGATACAGGAAGCCAATTCAGTCACCTCTCTGATATCTCTTATCCAGCAGTTTCATAAGTAGGGTTGTGGGCTAGGACAGCTTTCTGGTGGCTGGCCAGTGCATGAGTTAGATTACCTATTCAATCACCCCATGATGTTTTTTGTTGCACAGAGACCTGGATTTGAAAACAGGCCAGGTGTGAAAACCTTCCCTTGACGAAAGTAGTTAAGGTGCAGAAATAGTTGATAATTTCACCAAAGCCATGTTTTTGGCTTGTCCAAAAATCTGCTTAAGAGCACAGAGCTCCCATGTGGTAGTTACGGTTGTATGTCAATTTGGCTGGGGCTGGTTGACTGGCTGGGCAGCTGGATGTAGTTATTCCCCATGGTGAGACGGGTAATTAACTCCATGGTGGAATCTACTGGAGCAACTGAGTAGCTGCTTTAGGGATGTGGTCTTCTTCCAGTATCTAAGTAGCAACTTTGAGGAAGGTGTCCAGCTTTTTGGCATGCTTCAACCCTGCATGTAATGGAGTCTTTATTCAGCGGGCTGCCATCCTCTGCTAATCTTCTGAGTTTTAATGGATTTGAATCAATGGCCTGCCGTGTGGTTTTGTAATATTGGGATGGTACCTTTTCACTTGTCAACCTTGGGTTTGTCAACCCAGCAGCCAGCAGCTGCCTGGGTGAAGAGATGCCTCTAGCTACATTGGGCTGGAAGCAAGAGGCACAGCTGGAGCCCAAGGTCAAGGAGATTTCATCCAGCCCCTAAAGCCTGGTACTTTGAACTTGGACTTCTAGCCTGCAGAACTGTAAGAGAATAAACTCCTGTTTCTTTGAGCCATTCCATTTGTGGTATATTCTTGTCAGAATGGCACTAGGTAACCAAAACCTCCTGACTCTAAGTTTCTTACTTTTTATTGTTGCCAGATCACTTGCTGACTTTCTTTTAGTGTTTGCTGCAGATAAGAAAGGAGGAGCTGTAGCTGGAATATGTTAGATAGATTTTATGGGTAACTTTTAATAAGAAGACAGTATTGGAAATTGAAAATAATAATCTACATGTATTTTTTAAGGGAATTTTTTTTATTGTAATTTGGGTGAAAATTCACAGAGCAGACTGGTTTTCCATTCAACAGTTCATACACACTTTATTCCATGACACTGACTGCAATCCCCACCATGCAGCAGCACTCTTTGCACTTCTTCCTTATGTTCACCATTTCCCTTCTCCTTCTTTCTTATCCACTCCTGCCTTCTGAGCTTCACCTCTGGGCAAATGCTTCCCCTTTGCTCTTGAAGCTCTGGTGGAACAGTGGTGAAGGCATTCAGCGGAGATTTGTGGGTTTGAACCCACCAACTGCTCCATGGGAGACACTTGAAGTGAAACCGAGTAAAGTAAAAACTATTTCCCCTATCCTGGTTAAGGCAGATAATTAGATAAGACTCCCAGATGGGAATAGATAAGTAAACTAAATTACCCTCAACTATTTCCCCATTGGGAGTCCAATTGGAGACAGATGAGTACTCAGTTCCTTAAGAATTGAATGGAAAGAAAACATTCTTCCCTGCTGTTTCCTTAGGCACAGGTGATAGAGGTGTTAATGTGTCTTAGAAAACAACTTGAAAACAAATTAACTCTGGCCCAAGGACCTAAATTCCTGAAATTTTTGTGAATATGCACAACCCCCTCTTCTGAAACCTACAAAAACTAATTCAATGGCATTTCGGGGAGTCAGATCTGGGTACCAGGATACACCTATTCTTTGCATTGTCGCATTGCAATAATTAATTTTCTCTCCTCTTAATCACTCAGTGTGTAAACCATTTTGGCCTTACTGTGCACTGGGCAGGAACCCGCGTTTGGTCCTATAACAGAAGCAGTGTCCTTCTGTGAAGATTTACAGCCTTGGAAACCTCATGAGGCAGTTCTACTCTGTCCTATAGGCTGACTGCGAATTGGAATCAGCTTGATGGCAGTGGGTTTTGTTTTCAGCGGGCTGGTTGACTTTTGCAATGATCTTGTCCTTCCCTGTCCTTATTGTTCACCTTATAGGCCTATCTGTCATCTGGCTGAAAGCTGATCCTCAGGAGTGATCTCAGTCCCAAGTTTGTAGGGTGTCCAAGGGCCAGAGTCACAGGAGTTCCACCAGTCTCTCTCAGACGAGTAAGCCTGGTCTTCTTTATGATTTTGATTTTCTTCCACATTTTTCTTCCCCACCATCTGGGACCTCCTATTGTGGTTCCTTTCAGAACAGTCAGCAGTGGTTGCTGAGCACCATCTAGTTCTTCTAATAATCTAACATTTACTTGAGTGCATTGTTCTAACTGTAGCACACTTATACATGCATATAAATCACTCCATAATCTAAAAGGTAGTTATTATAATTGTCTGTGTTTAGATAAGGAAACTGAGATTATGCCAATAACAATTTGAATAATCATAAAATTAATAAATATTGGAGTCATGATTTGAGTCTGTTGGGTTCCCCCCACGGCAGGGCTCCCCCAACCCAAGTCAGGGATAATGCCACCCAAAATCACTCATGAAAGATGTCTCTTGATGCAAAAGCAGGAGGAGTTTATTCG
>NW_006921601.1:68440-91133 GCF_000298275.1 Orycteropus afer afer | reverse complement strand
TGATGTAATTTTCCAGGAACTGGGGCCCGCCTTTTTACTGGTCTTAATGGTGGCCTCTCTTTGTCATGTTGAAACATTAAATTTTAATTCCACAAGTCCAGGCAGTTTGATTTCAGGGACACTGTTCTTAATCACCACTAAATTGCCCAATAACAGACAGTGGCTATAGAAACTCTGTCTACAGACCCAAAGAACTAGGTAGATTTTTCATTGTTCAGTGGGCTTGAAATGAGAAGGCTGAACAAAGGGCTGTGAGAGCCTCGCTGGCCTCCTTCCCTAGGGTACCACTCTCAAGCTCCTCAGTGCCACTCCCTCTCTGTTTCCCAAACTTCCCCATTTCAGTCCTGCTGTGTCTGGCCATTCCTCATGCTTCACCCTCTCTGCCATTCAGCCCTCCCTTTCCTGCTGCCACAAAGGAAACTTTCTCTTCTCAAGCTCCTTCTCACCTTCTTTTATTGGATGTTCCACTGCCCCTCTCTCTCTCTCTCTCTTTTTCTCTGTATGCCTGTTCCCATCACTCAGCACATCTCCATCCACACTTCCTGGTTGAGCGGCTGGGCAGCTGGATGTAGTATTCCCCATGATGAGACTGATAATCAACTCCATGGTGGAATCTACTGTGAGCAGCTGAGTAGCTGCCCTAGGTTTGTGGTCTGCTTCCTGTATGTAAGGAGAAGCCTTGGGGAATCATCTCTAACGTATGGCATGCTTGAACCCCGCATGTACCTGTGTCGTTTTTCAGCAGCCTGCCATGCTCTGCCAACCTTGGGACTTACAATGGACTTAAATTAATGGCTTGCCTGTGGTTTGGTAACATTGGGACTGTGTGCCATTTTATCTGTCCACCTTGGGCTTGTTAGCCTCAGCAGCCAGTAGCTGCCTGAATGAAGAGATGCCTCTGGTTTCAGTGGGCCAGGAGCAAGAGGCAGAGCTGAAGCCCAAGGTCAAGGGGCTTTCACACAGCCCTTAAAGCCTGCACTTGGAAATCAGACTTCTAGCCTCCCAAACTGTAATGGAATAAACTTCTGTTTGTCAAGGCCATCATCCCATTTGTGGTATATTCCTGTCAGAGAGGCACTGGGTAACCAAAACACTACCTTTCCATAATAATCTTTACATACCTGACATTTAATCAAGTATGTAAAGATTATTACAGTGATGTGAAGTTCCATATCTCTACATCTGTATCTTGATCCCAGATGTAAATATAATTGTTTTCACCATCAGTTTCATAGGTCACAAGACACTTATTTTTCTGATGACTTTGCTGATTTGATATAGAATTTCCTTTTTATTGCTAACAAAACTGTTCTTAATCATAGAACAAGAGAAGTAGATGAGATGGCAATTACATACATGACTCCATTGGGGTAATAGAAACTCCTTTGAGAGTTATTGGACTGGGCATAGCAGCTGTAGTTTGGTACCCAGTTTCTTAGAAAGTCCATATAAGTGTCTTTATCTTTAAAAAAAAAAAAAAAAGAGGGAGGAGGGGTAGGTTGACTATTTCAAGGAACTATTTTTATTGGAAGGAGTCCTGGTGGCTCATTGGTTAACCATTCAAGTGTTAAAAAAAAAAAAAATCACTGCTGGGTAGTTGATTTGACTCATTAGAGGCCCCTCCCTTGGGTTTCCAAGGCAGTATCACTACGGAAGTAGTTTGCCCCCTTCCTTCCTAGGAGTGGCTGGTGGGTTTGAACCGCCAGCCTTCTGGTTAGCAGTCAAGTGCCTTAGGCACTATGCTACCAGAGCTCCTCCTCAGACTCATGTTGTTGTTGTTGTTGTTATTTGCCATCAAGTCGGCCCCAACTCATAGCGACCCCTCCTTGGGTTTCCGAGGCAATATCACTACGGAAGTAGGAATGCCCAACCTTCCTTCCGAGGAGTGGCTGGTGGGTTTGAACCGCCAGCCTTCTGGTTAGCAGTCAAGTGCCTTAGGCACTATGCTACCAGAGCTCCTCTCAGACTCATAGTGGCCCTATTTACAACAGAAGGGAACACTGCCTGGTCCTACATCATTCCCACAATGCTTGCTATACCTGAGCCCATCGTGGCAGCCACTATGTCAATCCATCTTCTTGAGGGTCTTCGCTGACCTGCCGCTTTAGCAAGCATGATATCCTTCTCCAGTGAAGGTCCCTTCTTATAACATGACCAAAGTAGTGAGACAAGAGACTCCTTCTTGCCATTCTCACTTTCAAGGAGCATGGAGGCTGTACTTCTTCCAGGACAAGTTTGTTCATTCTTCTGGCAGTCTATGATATTTTCAGTATTCTTTGCCATTGTCATAATTCAAAAGCATCAACTCTTCTTTGGCCTTCCTTTTCCATTGTCCAGGTTTCACATGCATATGAAGTGATTGAAAATACCACGGCTTGGTTTAGGTTCACCTTAGTCTTCAAAGTAAAGTTTTTGCTCTTCAGCATTTTAAAATGGCCTCTCTGCAGCAGATTTGCCCAATGTAATATGGTGTCTGATTTCTTGACAGCTGCTGCCATGGATGTTGATTATGGATCCAAGTAAAATGAAACTTTTGACAATTTTAATCTTTTCTCCATTTATCAAGATACTGCTTATCAGTCTAGTTGCGAGGATTTTTCTTTTCTTTATGTTGAGGTATAATTCCTACTGAAGACTGTAGTTTTTGATCTTCATCAGTAAATGCTTCAAGTCGTCTTCACTTTCAGCAAACAAGGTTGTATCATCTGCACATCACAGGCTGTTAATGAGTTTTCCTCCAATTCTGATGACATGTTTTTCTTCATATAGTCTAGGTTCTCAGATTATTTGCTCAGCATACAGATTGAATAAGTATGGTGAAAGGATAAGGTCTTTTCTGTTGGATCACCTTTCTTTGGAAGGGCCTGAATATCTATTTCTTTTGTTGGGCAGGTAGTTGTCTTTCAGATTTCTTGGCATAAACATGTTATTACCTCCATGTGAGTCTCATTAAATAATTATGCTGGAACAATCAGCAAAACCCAGACTATCCTGACAAACATGAATTTTTCTTTTTCAATAGAGTTACAAAGAAACTGATTTCCAGAGCCAAATTTATTCCTCCTAATTGCAAAAAGACAATAAGATACTACTTGTAAAACCATTCCTTAATGACAGGAAAAATAAAAAGATGCCTAGGCACATAGAACAGTTTGAACTGGAGGTCATAAAATACATTCCTGTGAAAAAATGATCTGTTAAATGTTATCCCTAATTTGCTTTTCAAGTCCACATTCCAGACAGAATACATGGAGGAAATGTAATCTTATCACTACTCTAGTTTAAATTAATTTAGTGGTAATTGCCTTTAGAAGAGGCAATCAATCATTCAAGAAATATGTATTTTGTTCCAGGCATTGTTCTCATTGCTGGGAATTCAGAAAGAAACATCATGCACACTGACTATGAACATGATGTTTTGTAATTTTTTTTTTTTTTTAAATAAAGGGAGAACTTAAGGAACACTTGATGTATATGACCTCCTGTCTTACAACACTAATTTGTTGGCCCATCAACACTATCCTCTTACGATTCCCGTTCTACCTCTCAATATATTGTTTTTCTTGTTAGGTGCTGTAGTGTGGGTTCTGACTTAGAACAGTATGAACAGCAGAACAAAACATTGTCCAGTCTGGCACCATCCTCACAATTGTTGCCATATTTGAGCCCACTGTTGTAGCCAGTGTGTCAATTCATCTCACCGAGGGTCTTCCTCTTTTTTGCTGATTTTTACCAAGCATGATATCCTTTTCCACAGACTGGTCTGTCCTGATAGTATGACAAAGGTCCTACAGGCATAGTCTGGCCATTCTCCCTTCTAAGAAACACTCCAGCTGTACTGTTTCCAAGACAGAATTGTTCATTCTTCTGGCAGTCTTCTGGCAGTCCGTGTTGTAGCCAATATTCTGTTCCGACCCCATAATTCAAATGCATCAATTCATCTGTGGTCTTCCTTATTGCCCAGTTTTCATGTGCAAATGAGACTATTGAAGAGACAATGGCTTGGGGCAGGTGCACCTGAGTCTTCAGAGTGATTTATTTGCTCTTTAATACTTTAAAGAGGTGTTTTGCAAAATATGTGCTCATGCAGTAAGTCACCTGATTTCTTGACAGCTGCTTCCACAGCCATTGGTTGTGCATCCAACTAAAAACAAAATCCTTGACACTTTCAATCTTTTCTCCATTTATCATGATGTTGCTTATTGGTCTAGTTGTGAGGATTTTTGTTTTCTTAGGTGTCATCCATACTACAATCTATAGGCTTTGTCTTCTTCAGTAAGTGCTTCAAGTTTTCCCATTCAACAAGCAAGTTTGTGTTGTCTGCATATCACAGGTTGTTGATGAATGGTCCTCCAATCCCAATGTCATATTCTTCTACATATAGTTCAGCTTCTTAGATTATTTGTTTAACATACAGATTGAATAAGTATGGTGAAATGATACAACCCTGATGTTACACCTTTCCTGATTTTAAACCATGTTGTATCCCTTGTTCTATTCAAATGAATACATGTTTGCATGTACATCTCTTGGTATATGTACATGTTCCTCACGAGCATAATTAAGCATCCAGAACTTCCCATTCTTCCCCATTTTATCCATAGCTTTTTTTATGATCTACACAATCAAATGTCTTGGCATAGTCAACAAAATACAGGAAAACATCCTTCTTGTATTGCTTTCAGCTAAGATCCATCTGGAATGAGCAAGGATATCCTTGCTCTACGCTCTCTTATGAATCCAGCTTATATTTCTAGCAGTTCCCTTTAAATATAGTGCTGCAAGGATGTTTTCACAATCTTCAGCAAAATTTTACTTGTGTGTGATATTATAGATATTGTTCAGTAATTTCCACATTCCAAAATTCTTTTTAATAAGATCTCCTTCAGTCTGTCTGCCAGATATTTCTCTTCCAAACTTCTTGGTAAAAATAGGTGAACACTTCCAGAATTGAATATGTTTATTGAAACATCTCAATTGGCATTTCTTCTGTTTCTGGAGCCTTGATTTTGCCAATAAGTTCAGTGTAGCTTGGACTTCTTTCTAGACCATCAACTCATGATCACATGCTACCTCCTGAAATGGTTGAACATTGACTACTATTTTTGGTACAGTAAATCTGTGTACTGCCTCTATCTTCTTTGGTGTTTCCTGCAGTACTCAGTATTTTGCCAATGGAATCGTTCCTTCAGTATTGCAACTTGAAGCTTCTTGTTTATTTCCATTCTTTCAGCTTTAGAAATAGTGAGGGTGTTATTCCTTTTGGTTTTCTAACTCCAGGTCTTTGTTCATTATAATGCTTTACTTTGTTTTGTACAGCTGCCCTTTGATAACTGTTTAGTTCTTTCATTTAATCATTTCTTCTGTTCTCTTTAGCTGTTCTACATTCCAGAGTAAGTTTCATGTCTCTTCTGACATCTGTTTTGATCTTTTCTTTCTTTTTAATGACATTTTGCTTTCTTCATTTATATCCTTGATGTCTCCCTACAACTCCTCTGGTCTTTGGTCATTAGTATTCAATGCATCAAATCAATTTTTGAGATGGTCTCTTCAAATTCAGGTGGGAAGTACCCAGGTTTGTACTTTGGCTCTTGTAGATTTGTTTTAATTTTTTTCAGTTTCAACTTGAACTTGCATATTAACAACTGATGGTCTTTTCTGAATTCAGCACTTGGCCTTGTTCTGACTGATGATATTGAGTGTCTCCACGATCTCTTTCCAGAGATGCAGTCAGTTTTATTCCTGTGTATACTAACTGGTTAGGTCAAGTCCATATGCATAACCACTTTTTATGTTGTTGAAAAAAATGTATTTGCAAGGAATAAGTCATTTACTTGCAAAATTCTATCATGTAATCTCTGGTGTTGTTTCTATCACCAATGACGTATTTACCAACTACTGATTCTTCTTTTTTGTTTCCTATTTTCACATTCAAATCACACATAATTATCAATGCAGCTTGATAATATTTTTTATCAATTTTAAAGTACAGAAGTTGGTAAAAATCTTCAATTTCTTCATTTTTGGCATTATTAATTGGTGCATAAATTCGGATAATAGTCATATTAACTTATCTCCCTTATAGGTATATGGATATATTATCACTGACAGTGTTGTGCTTTACAATAGAACTTGAAATGCTCTTTTAAATGATGAATGTGACACCATTCATCTTCAGTTTGTCATTCCCAGCATAGTAGACAATATTATTATCCATTTAAAAATTCCCAGCGTCAGTCCATTTCAGCTCACTAATGCTTATGATACTGATCTTAATGTGTTCCTTTTCATTTTGATGACTTCCAGTTTTCCTAGATTCATACTTTTTACACTGCACATTATGATTATTAATATATGTTTGCAACTATTTCTTCTCAATTTCAATTTGCCCCAGAACCAAATGAAGTTCCTGAAAGTTTCACTCCATCCATGTCATTAAGGGTAACTCTACTTTGAGGAGGCAGATGAAAGAAACTACTACAAAGTTACATGGACTATATCATTCTCAATAGACAGAAAGTCAAGGGCAGAGGTTATGAGAAAGGAATACTGTTCATTTGTTTTGAGGAAGAGAAAGATTAAGGAATGATGGTGATAGGGGTCTAAGATGAAGTAGGATAGGTATATTCTAGAAAGTTTTTCCACTATTATAAAAAAAAATTATTTTTTATTTTATACATGAGAAGTCATCAAAGTATTGTTGAACAAGGGCTGATGCAATCTAGTAGATGTTCGTAGAAAAGCAGTCTGGTTTCCCGGAAAAAATAAATTGTTAGGGGGTGTCTTATTTACCTCATGCTTCTATAATAGACCAAAATAAGTGAGATGAACTCTGACCATTCTTGCTTCCAAAAAAAATTCTGGCTGTACTTCTTCCAGGACAAATTGTTTTCATTCTTCTGGCAGTCCATGGTATATGCAGTATTCTTCTCCAGCACCACAATTCAAAGGCATCAGCTCTTCTTCATTCCTCCTTATTCATTGTCCAGCTTTCACATGCACATGAAGCAATTGAAAATACCATGGCTTGGCTTAGGCAGACTTTAGTCTTCAAAGTGATATCTTTGCTACTTACTTAACACTATAAAGAGGTCTTTTGCAGCAGACTTGCCCAGTGCAAGACAACATCTGATTTCCTGACTGCTGCATCAATGGATGTGGACTGTGGATCCAAGTAAAATGAAAACACTGACAACTTCAGACTTTTCTCCATTTATCATGATGTTGCTTATTGGTCTAGTTGTGAGGATTTTTGTTTTCTTTGTGTTCATGTAAAAACCATACAGAAGACTATAGTTTTTAATCTCCATCAGTAAGTGCTTCAAGACATCTTCACTTTCATCAAGTAAGGTTGTGTCATCTGTGTATCACAGGTTGTCAATGACTCTTCCTCCAATCCTGATGACATGTTCTTCTTCATATGGCATGGCTTCTCAGATTACTTGTTCAGCATACATATTGAATAAATATGGTAAAAGGATACAATCCTGACATACACCTTTCCTGATTTTACACTATGCAATACCCCCCTGTTCTTTTCGAACAACAGCTTCTTCATCTATCTATAGGTTCCTCATGAGACCAATTAAGTGTTCTGGAATTCCCATTCTTTGCAATGTCATCTGTAATACATTATGACCCACATGTTTGAATGTTATTGCATAGTCAATAAAACACAAGAAGGCATCTTTCTGGTGTTCTTTTCTTTCAGTCAAGATCTTTCTGACATCAGCAATGATATCCCTCATTCCATGTCCTCTTCTGAATCCAGCTTGAATTTCTGGAAGTTCCCTGTCAAGATATTGCTGCCAGCATTTTTTAATTATCTTCAGCAAGGTTTTACTTCTGTATGATATTAATGGTATGGTTTGATAGTTTTCACATTCTATTGGATCCCCTTTCTATGGAATAGGCACAAATATATATCTCTTCCATTTGGGCAGGTAGCTGTCTTCCTAATTTCTTGGGATAAATGAATAAGTGCCCCCATTGCTGCATCCATTTGCTAAAACACCTCGATGGGTATTATATCAATTCTAGGAGCCTTATTTTTCATCAATTCCTTCAGTGCAGCTCAGATTTCTTCCTTCAGTACCATTGGTTCTTGATCATATGCTACCTCCTGAAATAGTTGGACATGGACCAACTATTTTGATACAGTAAGTCGGTGTATTCCTTCCGTCTTCTTTTAATGGTTCCTGCATCATTCAATATTCTGCCTGTGTTGTTGTTGTTGTTGTTTGCCATCAAGTTGGACCTTTAATATTGCAACTCAGGCTTGAATTTTTTCTTCAGTTATTTCAGCTTAAGAAATACCAAGTGTATTCTTTCCTTTTGGTTTTTTAATTCCAGGTCTACGCACATTTCATTGTTGTTGCTGTTATTGTTTGGTATCATTAAGTTGGCTCTGACTCATACTGACCCTATGTACGACAGAATGAAACACTGCCCAGTCCTGCACCAGGCTTACAATCCTTGCTATACGTGAGTCCATTGTTGCATCCACTGTGTCAATCCATCTCTTGAGGACCTTCCCCTTCTTCACTGACCCTCCATTTTACCAAGCATAATATTCTTCTCCAGAGAATGATCCCTTCTGACAACGTGACTAAAGTAGGTAAGACAAAGTCTGACAATTCTCACTTCCAAGGAGCATTCTCACTGCACTTCTTCCAGGACAGATTTGTTAGTCCTTCTTATAATCCATGGTAATTTCAGTATTCTTCTCCAATACCACAACTCAAAAGTGTCAACTCTTCTTAGTCTTCCTTATTCATTGTCCAACTTTCACACACATAAGAGGTGATTGAAAACACGATGGCTGGGCTAGGCACACTTTAGTTTACAAAAAGATGTCTTTGCTTTTCAGCACTTTAAAGAGGTTTTTTGCAGCAGATTTGCTTAGTGGAAAATGTCATCTGCTTTCTTGACTGCTGCTTCCATTGATGTTGATTGTGGAAACAAGTAATATAAAATCTTTGACAACTTCAATCCCTTCTCCATTTATCATGGTGCTGGTTATTGGTCCAGTTGTGAGGATTTCTGTTTCCTTTATCAACATAAGGTGTAATCCATACTACAGACTATAGTCTTTTATCTTCATCAGTAAGTGCTTCAAGTCATCTTCACTTTCAGCAAGCAAGGTTGTGTCATTTCATATTGCAGGTAGTTAATATTTCTTCATCCAACTCCGATGCTGCATTCTTCTTCACATAGTTCAGCTTCTGAACTGACTTGAGGGCACCTAACAATAACGGCAAGATAACAGAAATATCACTAGTGGATGGCCTTAACAAACACAAATTTATTCTCTCACAATTCAGAAGGCTAGAAGTCCGAATTCAGTGTACTAGCTCCAGAGGAAGGGTTTTTTTTTCTTCCCATTTTTTTTTTTTTTTCTCTACCGGCCTTGGGGAAAGTCCTTGTCTTAACACCTGTGGGTTCAGTGTTCCCTGGAGATATCTTCATGTGACTTGGCAGCAATCTTCCCCTGGGTCTAGGAGGTGTCTAGCACAAGGACCTTGGGTCCAAAGGATGAGCTCTGCTCTTGGCTCTTTTCTCGTGGTGATAGTAGTTCCCTTTGAGCTCTTTTGCCTTGTTAAATCACTTTCATACCCCAAAAGAAGTTGACGCAAAATAAAGCCTGTAGATTGTATCTTCTCTCATTTTTATAACTCCTTTTCATCCTGCTTCAATAACATCATAGATGAGGATCTACAATACATAGGATAACTATATTGGATCACAAAGTGGGGGATAATTACATAAATCTGAGAATCATGGCCTAGCTAAGTTAACACATATTTTTGGGAGACAAAACTCAACCCATCATAGGGCTCAAAAGAAAGAAATAGACAGACCAATAAGTAATTACATTAGTCAAGGCAATAGATGATGATATTATGGTTCAAGATGATGGTAGTGTAATGTAGAAAAGGCAACAAATTAAGGATATATTTTAGGGTAAAATGATAGAAATTGATAAAGAATTTAATGGATAAAAGAGACAAAAAGAAAGAACAAAATTTAGAATGACATAAGATTTTGTTTTGAGGAATTATGTCATTGGTTTAGTGATTTGCTGGTATGAAGGGAAAATGGAGAAAGAACACAATTGAGGAAAGATCAATTATTGTATATGCATACTTCGAATTTTGAGATTAAACACTTAGATGGAGATATCAGGCAGGCGGTCCTATGAATTCAGAGAGGAGGTCCAGAGCTAGGATTTACTGTTGGGTTCCCCTTCACCAAGGCTCCCCCAACCCAAGTCAGGGATAACGCCACCCACAATCACTCACGAAAGACGTCTCTTGATGTAAAAGCAGGAGGAGTTTATTCGAAGTTCCAGCGCGCTGGGGCCCGACTCATATCCCACGCAGGGGCAGAGGAGTGGAGCAGCCAGCAACAAAGTTACACAGTATTTAAAGGCAAAACTACAAGGGGGTGGTCAGAGAGAGAGAGTACAGCTGATTGGTAAGTTTAAGTTTGAATTCTCAGAGGGAGTACAAACGATTGGTAAGTTTAAGTTTGAATTCTCCAATTACATGGTATGGTTGAGTTCAGGGCTTAGTCATCCTTGCCTTGCCCCTGTTCCTGGAACTGGGGCCCGCCATTTTGCTGGCCTTAATAGTGACCTTTTATTGCAAAACTATATTAAATATTACATTTCTAATTTCGTATTTACATTTTTAATTCCACATTACAAATTTCAGGAACAGTATTGAGAAAAAGCAGCCACAGTTCTCATACTCAGGGAGCCTACACTTGAATGTGTGACATTAAATTAGGCTAATAAATATCAAATTATAAATTTATAATTTATATAAATTAGATAAATGTTACTGAAATAATATATCAGATCTGTCTTATTTAAGAAATGGAAAGGAAAAACCATGATTGTCTTACAAAGGGAAGAAAGAAGTCAGGGAAAGCTGAATATGTAGAGAAAATGTTTCTATGATAGAAGAGAAGTGATTTGGAGGAATGAAAGATCAGTGTTCATAATGTTGACAAACTCTTTTTCAAAGTGAAGGGAAAAAAAAAACCTCAAAGCATTTAATGGGGCGAACTTATTGAAAATACTGAGTTAAGTTCTTCAATGTCCAGAGGGACTTCAAAATTCAAATAACAATCGACAGTCTTCTAGAAGACACCCATCAGGGATAGAGAGGAAACATATGGTGCAGAGTGAGTGCATAGCTGAGAGGGTGGTTATTTTAAGAAGCTGGACCAGGTTACGTATATAGAAAAATGTTAGCCTCAGGAGTTGCCTAGCGAGGCTAGAATGAAAAAAAGATGAAGTATAAAACCAAAAGGAAGCTAAAATGTGAAACTGCTTTAACATGTGGGAATAATTAGATCAGACATGAATTCCACTTTTTTTTTTTTTAATCTGTTTACATTACAAGAGTCCTTGGGGTGTGGAAAATGGTTGGTAGTTAAACAATTTGGCTATTTGAACCCATCCAGATATGTCTTGTAAGGCAGCTCTGGCAGTCTTCTTTTCAAAGATTACAGCTTCAAAACCCTATGGAGTACAGTTCTACTGTGACACACATGAGGTCACCTTGAGTCAGAACAGACTCATTGGCAGCTAACAACAACAAAATTATAAGAGCCCTGAAATCTTTTGTGATCAAAAAAAGGACTGGATCTCAAAGTAGGGAAATAGTGTGAAAAAGTATCCATCAATTTTTCTGTCATGGGACTTTTTATCCCTTTTAATTTTAAGCTTAGTTATTTAGCCTTCTTCTGATCTTTAGAAAGGAGGTTCTAAGAAGAGAAAACAATACTCAGTATATTCAGGAAGTGAAGTACACATTAAATGAATCATTAACCAACTAATTGAAAATGAATAAATGTGTGGAAAATACTGAGCTAATGTTGGAGGCTAATGATGAGGAAGCCTGAAGGGGCCCCTCACTGAAAACTATAAAACCTTCACAAGCTAACAGGAGTCATTAAAGTAGACTTTAATCTTAGTGACTAACTCACTGTTTATTCCTCCTTTATCATTTTCTTTCAAGTAAATAGTATAGCCAGCCTTTTTCCACAGGTGCTGAGTTTTTAGATTTACTATTCCCAATTACATATTCATTGAAGCATAATTCTTTCCTGCAATTAGTTTTAGCTGAGAACCGTAGCCTATACCAAGATGACCCTGAGAAAGGAGAGCCTGAGCCTTGGAGCAACCAAGATAAAGGAGGCAATGGAGATATCCCTGGCAGCTGGCAGGCCAAGAGGCCTGAGGACGCCCACTCCCACACTCTCCCCCCTTGTAGAGTTAATCTCTGGGCAGGTGTGGGGAACCTGAAGGACACTTCTCCTGACCAGGGATGGTTTTTATCACTGACCAGAAGAACAGAGAGGTCACCAAGCAACAGCAACTCATCTCAATAACAAGAAGGAAACATCATCAGCATTCCTCAAATCCTCCTATCCCTTCAGCCCAATTCACTTTAAAAACCCTAATAATTCCCCAGGTCAGAAAGACAGATACTTTAAAGATTCTCACTGTCTCCTTGGTTATAGATAGATACTCAATAAACCTTTTGCTTTCTCTCTTCAAACTGTTCTGATCATTGGCTGTTTGTGACAGGGGATAAGGACCTTGTTTTCCTACAATAATGGTTTTTCAGACTAAGTCCCTGAGTCACAACAGCACCACAGGTGAAGTGAACATCTTAGGCAGTCAAAGTTCCTGTGGGAAATTATTAGTAAAGTTTCCATAAATAAATATTCCTCTCTGCCTGTTACTGAAGAAGAAAAAGTAATTGTGGTTTATGTCAACTGGAGCAGGAGAAAACAGGAACATCTTCGCAAATACTATTTAGAGGAAAAATACACTTCAAAGGAAATGGATGGGTACAAACTTCAAAATGGAAATGGATGGGTACAAAGTGACTATTTTATTGCACTTATTAGACTTAAAGCCCAAAGATTACTCTTCACTTCAAATGCTAATGAACTGGGTGGAAGAAAATAACGATTATTTAGCTTAAAATTTTCAGGTGCAGCATGCTCAGCAATATGACTGGGGGAATGCTCCAGACATCAGATCTTAGAATGTATCTTCTGAAAATATCTCCATACCTCGATGGCGAATGAATAGTGAATTTTAAATGAAATGAGGAGGAGATCATTCTTTCCATGTAGAAGTATGCCTCTAAAGAACAGAGTTCTCTCAACTCTCTCACTGCTGTGGAGTGGCATCCGACTCATAGCGACCCCTTCTTGGGTTTCTGAGGCGATATCACTACAGAAGTAGATTGCCTAACCTTCTATCCGAGGAGTGGCCGGTGGGTTTGAATGGCCAGCCTTCTGGTTAGCAGTCAAATGCCTTAGGCACTATGCCACCAGAGCTCTCAACACAGACACATTAGTGTAAAATGGCCTTAAGAATTATATGATAAGGATATAGAAACAAAATCTTAAACATAATAATAAATAAACCTTACACAGTCAACTTGTTAGGTATATTTCCCAGGAAAGTATGAAGTTTCACATGAGCAAGCAGTTTCTAAAGAAACAGCCTTAGTGCTAATTCTTATTACCAGCTCTGGCTCCACTAAATATTTTACATCAACCTACGCATTTTTATAACCCGTTTTGAAAAGTATACATTGTAAGAAATCTTTTTAGCCCATTGATGTAGTGATTAAAGTATTTGGCTGCTAATCAAAAGATCAACATTTTAAATCTACCAGCCAATCTGTGGGAGAAAGAGGAAACGGTGTGCTTCTGAAAAGATTAACAGCCTTGGAAACCCTAAGGGGCAGTTCTGCTCTGTCCTAAAATGGGTTACTATGAGTGGGAATTGACTTTGGTTTTAAGCAAATAAAAGGCTTTGTATCCACTGGAAGCCTTTCCCCACTTCTTTAGCCTAAGGCATTTGACTGCTAATCAGTAAGTTGGTGGTTCAAAGCCACCAGCCACTCTGGGGAAGGATGACTGGGCATTCTACTTCCTAGAGATTGATTGCCTCAGAAACCTAAAGGGGATTGCTATGAGTCAGAATCAACTTGATGCCAGTGAGTTTGGTTTTGGATTTTGTGACCTCAAATTTGTGACTAACCAATTAATGGTGATTTCTTTGTTTCTTACCATATATCTGTCTTGCTCCAGACCCATTCTCTGAAATCACCATATTTTCTCTTACATGAGGTGGTGGTTTCCCATCCAGCTGTCTCTCTAATGCTGAATAAATCCTCTGAATATATTTTTCTCTTATGAACAAGAAAGACAGAATAAACAAGCTTTTCTCTTGAACTTTTATAGCCACTTTCAGAGTTTTTGTTTGTTTTTTTCTTCTCTCTGTTTCTCAATAAAAACTCAATAAATGAGAAACCTAGTAATAGGCTTTCCTATATTATTTCCATTTTGGGGAAGGGAGAAGACAGAAAAAAATTTATTAGTACCTAGGGATACTAGTATAAATACTTAAACATTATTTTGATTTATCTTTAAAATATTTGAATTTCAAATCTACATTTATTTGACTTCAAGGTTGGCATTATTTTTTCTTTTATTCTTCAAGTGTTCTGTTGTAAAATATATACTCAGTGTTGTATTTCTTCATTACAATAATCACTTCCTCAGGCTTTGTTGTTGTTGTTGTTATGTGCCGTCGAGTCGGCCCCGACTCATAGCGACCCCTCCTTGGGTTTCCGAGGCAGTATCACTACGGAAGTAGGATTGCCCAACCTTCCTTCCGAGGAGTGGCTGGTGGGTTTGAACCGCCAGCCTTCTGGTTAGCAGTCAAGTGCTTTAGCCACTATGCTACCAGAGCTCCTCAGGCTTATTTCTATATAAATACAGATAACAGTATCTACATTTTATAGCAGAGAGGTAAGGTAAATTTCTCAAGTTCTTAGAGCATGTGTCAGACTTGGACAGAAACACAGGTCTGCATATTTTAAATACCGGCTGTCTTAGCCAATAAAGCTCCCTATAAAAATAGATAGGATTCCATTTACAACTAGTAGTTCCAGAAGTAGGTATTAAATCAAGTAAGATTTAATAAGTTAGGTCTTAAAGTAAGGTCTTTAATCAAGTAAGATTCAATACTGGGCTCCAACAGGTCTCCGGCTCCATGTATCAGAACTTCCTCAAGATAGATAGGAATCTGTTCTAAAATCTTAATTAGTTCTTACTTTAATTGTACCTATTTCTTCTTTAAATCCCCAGTTTGTTATTTGGGAATTTTAATTCTATCTACATCAAAGAGCAAATCTAAATTTATGAGGCTTGTTACAATAATTGAGTTTTATAATTTGTGTTTTATACATTTTTTTACTTACTTTCTTTTTTCTGCATGTTAGCATATAAACTCTATTAATACAAATGGCTTTACTGCTTCTTTTGGTCATGTATGAAGACAGGTATACTTGAGCTAGAAAAGACATATAAAAGATCTAGTAGATAACGAAAAACAAATAGAAGATTAAAACTCAAAACTCACTGCTGTCGAGTAAGATCCAACTCATAGCGACCCCTCCTTGGGTTTCCAAGGCGATATCACTACGGAAGTAGACTGCCCAACTTTCCTTCCGAGGAGTGGCTGGTGGGTTTGAACCACCAGCCTTCTGGTTAGCAATCAAATGCCTTACACATTATGCCATCAGAGCGCTCATCTTAATACACCGGTAATATTATTCATGGTCAATCTTCTCACTTAGATGCTAATGACATGGATCTAAAGACATCCCTTACAGGTGTAGAGAATTCTTTGGTAGATCCACAAAGAATTTATGCTTGTAAGCCAATGCTCTCTTGTGGCATCATATTGGAATAAGAAAGAATAGTGGAGAGTGAGGTGGACAAGTTATTCAAATACTCTGTGGCTATTTTTATATAAGAAGACTTGATGGTACAGTGGTTAAAAGCATGGCTGATGGTGAAAAGCTTGGTGTTTTTAACCAACTCACTGCCTCTGAAGGAGAAAAGACCTGGGAATTTGCTCTCAAAAAGATTTCTATGTAGAAAACTGTATAGGGCAGTTCTACTCTGCCTTATAGGATTGGTTAGAGTTGGAGTCTATTCAATAGCAAACAATAAAAATATGTTTATCAGACAATAGGTGTAAAAGACATTAAGAAGGACATTTCCCCGGCAGCTTGAGCACCAGGTCAAATTTCCACATTATACATTACTGCTTTGGTTGAATAATGCTACTCTCATTTCTTGAAAAATCAGAATAATCAAGAACATTTAGTGATTTACTCAATGTCAAGAGGAAGGATGGATGCATACTCAAGGGTTTTTCATGAAAAATGGCAAGGTAGTTTTGGCTTTAAGGAGAAAAAGTGCTGATTTTGTTTGAATGGGAGTTGTGGACCGAGACATAAGTTGCTATGTGTTGAGAAAACCAACATATAAGATGTGTTGCCTGTCAGATAAATCAAACTTCAGGAGCATTGTTATATTATTATGTTGTCCAGATAAGTGCTAGGTGGCTATCTTCTTAATCCAGGTATTCAGTAAACATTTTGAGTGCCATCTATCTGACAGACATATTTTCAATGTGAGAATACAGATGTGAGCAAGAACTGTTGTTTGGACTTAAGAACTAATGATAAAAATGCACATATGGAGAGATGAATGCAATTAAATGCTTTCCTTTCCTTGAATTGCCTTGTGTGCTTTTGAGTCAATTCAGACTCATAGTGACCGTATTTGTCAGAGTAGAACTGCCTCATAGGGTTTCCTAGGCGGTAATCTTCATGGGAGCAAATGGCCAGTTCTTTTCTCCCACACAGTGGCTGGTAAAATCAAACTACTGACTTTGCAGTTAACAACCAAGAGCTTAACCATTGCGGTACCAAAGCATCTTATTCCTTAAAATATCAATAAAACAAAACAAAACAAACCCAAACTCACCACTGTCCAGTCGGTCCCGACTCATAGCAACCTCTTCTTGGGTTTCCAAGGCAGTGTCTCTACAGAACTAGATTGCCCAGTCTTCCTTCTGAGGAGTTCCTGGTGGGTTTGAGCTGCCCACTTTCTGGTTAGCAGTCAAATGCCTTAAATATGTGAAAATGCAAGGTGAATGAGGAACCAAAGGAGGAATGCCAGAATTCTTATGTAAAGTGCTATCTTCAAAGTGATATCTTCAAAGAAGAAGGAGTCTTATCCAGAAAAACAAGTCAGATGAAAAACAGTATCTGATGATGATGAATTTAGATGAAGAAAGACATTGAGTTGTAAAGTTGCATGGTTCATTTACAGAAATGCAAGATATCAAAATATCTGTTTGCTATACTAACTGTACTATGTATGATGCAATGCCTTAGGCATTTGAGTGTTAACCAGAAGGTTGATGATTCAAATCCACCAGCTGCTCCATGGAAGGAAGATGGGGCAATCTACTTCTTTAAAGATTTACTGCCTCAGAAACCCAAAGCTGGTCGCTACGAGTCAGAATTGACTCGATGGACTGCAGTAAAGTTTTTTTTTTTTTTTTTTTTAAATCATAAGACTTGGAAGACAAAAAGAATGAGAGTTTTTAAGAGTTATAACTGTACTAATGAGTTCTGATTTTATTTAAGAAAGAATATGTAACCAATCATAATTTTTAAAAGGGAACATATGATTCAGTATACATTTAAAAACTTATTGAAGTCCCAATGGACTAGTAAATGAGAGGTTATATACTAACAAGAAGATAAGTTAAGAACCAATGTCAAAACTCAATTTGAGAGATGCAAAGAGGTCACCTTGACATTTATATAATATGCTTGGTTTGAAATATATGTACCATAATAATTTCAGCAAGGCAGTGTAACTTTTGCTGTTGTTGTTATGTGCTGTCGAGTTGGACCAGGCTCATAGCGACCCCTCCTTGGGTTTCCAAGGCAGTATTAGTACGGAAGTAGATTGTCCAATCTTACTTCTGAGGAGTGGCTGGTGGGTTTGAATCACCAGCCTTCTGGTTAGCAGTCAAGTGCCTTAGACACTAGGCTACCAGAGCGTTTAGTGTAGCTTAGGGATTTAAAAAAAAAACATTGAAATTAGAAACTCTGATGCCTGTCATACATCACTATTTGAAATTGGCATGTTACTTAATCATTAATTACTTACTGGTAAAAATAATTATAGTCATACATTTCTCTTAGTTTTGATGTGTAAATGAAATATTTCATATGATATATTCATCATTTAACAAATATTAGTTGTTGCTTTGATTTTGATAATGATTGTAAATGTTGATAAATGGAGACATTTTTTATCTCAGTGGAACCAGTCCATCGACCTAACCCTGCTGACAATAATTCTTAAAAAAAAAAAAAATAAAGTATGAATGGATAATGATCAAAGATTCTGAAGTCACAGAAAATGCTGACACAAATTGCAACATAGGAGGAAATTCTGGGCCAGAACAAATTCCAAACGGAATAGAGAGGAGTAAGGAAGTAGACTTAGCATGACAGATGGCTTGATGGAATGGTAGGAGCCTCAAAAAATAAGTATGTTCTTTATGCATAATTTTAGAATTGGGAAACTTAGAGCTGCCAATCTAACCTCCAGAATATACAGAACATGCCATTTTAATACTTGTGAATTTTGGAAGTAGATCACCTCGCCATTCTTACTAGTCTGCCTCAGTGTAGGAGCTCCGCTGAAACTTGTTCAGCATCATGGCACAGTGTATGCCTTCACTGACAGATGAGTGGGGACTGAACATGTGATACCATTGGCAGGGAGTAGAACACACACAAAGAAGACTAGTCTCCAACATGGAAGGCAAGAATTCTATCCCTGAACCACCACTGCCCCCCAAATAAATGCTTGTTGTTGTTGTTGTTAAGTGCCGTTGAGTTGGCCCCGACTCATAGCGACCCCTCCTTGGGTTTCCAAGGCGGTATCACTACGGAAGTAGATTGCCCCACCTTCCTTCCGAGGAGTGGCTGGTGAGTTTGAACCACCAGCCTTCTGGTTAGGAATGAAAATATGATTGAAAGGTCAACCTTAATCTTGAAGACACTGTTAGGTTTCTTTATGGGGCAGTTTTACCCTGACCTGTACAGTTGCTATGAGAATCTACTCTAAGGCAGCAGGTTTCCTTTTTATCTATCTATCTATCTATCGATCGATTTATTAAAGAACTTGGAGCAGTCCCTGGATGGTCGAAATGGTTAAGTGCTCAGGTACTAACCTAAGATGTGTAGTTCATATCAATTCAGACGTGCCTGGGATGAACAGCCTGGAAATCTGCTTCTGAAAGTTCATAGTCTTCAAAACCCTGTGGAGCACAGTTCTATGACACACATGAGTTCATCATAAATTGCACTCAATGACAACTGTATTTATTTATTTAAAGAATCAGGAGATGGCCATCCTTTTTAGTTTGTCAAATGAAGTATCACTGAATTGTTGCCTGGGAATCTACAAAGGAGGATCTTCATTGCCCACACTCTTCTTTACAACAAAATACTCAGCTAGCTAACAATGAGCAAATAAGGTATTTTACCACAAGCTGGATATGGAAAGTTCTGGGGAAGGTTTGGGAGAAAATGGCATGCAGATACAATAAAATAATAGTAATAAAAATAGTTCCAGGGTGCTGAGAGACTTGATAAGGTTCGACTAGTCCTTCACATGAGCAAGAAGCTGGATAATTTGTTATCAAAGTCCAACAAGTAGACATTTAAAGGTAAGATCAAATAGGTGGGAGAACAGCAGCTATTCTTTAGAGGCCAATTCAGAAGATTATAGAGTCAGAGAAACAAAGTTTCCTTCTCGAGGTTTTTAGTTGTGCCTCGGGTAGTCTCAGACATGTCTCATAAAGCAGTGAGTATTAAGGAATGGGATCAAAAAGTATGAAGAAGAGAACAAGGCCAAGATGCCCAATACTACAGAATATTGTGTTATAATTAATATCTAAGCTAATACAGGTTTATCAAAAATACATACACTGGAGAAAAAGAGACATATCTGGCTTTTTTTTTAATCAGATGATATAATCACATAATTATAAAGCAGGAAAGTCAATAGACTATTTCAAGCTCAACACAAAATAAATATTTTATGCCACAAAAAAACCAAAGTCACTGTCATTCAGTCATTTCAGACTCATAGAAACCCCCACTGGGTTTCCAAGGTGGTAGGTAAATCTTTATGAAAGTAGAATCCTTTCACAGCAGCTGGTAGGTTTAAACCACTAATCTTCTGGTTAGCAGTCAAATGCCTCAGCCACTGCACCACCAGAGATCCTTAATACTTTATACAGCAGTAATTATTTGGAAAATAGCTTAGAAAAAAATCATTCAAAATGTTGATAAAAATGTATAAGTACCCAGAATAAATGTAGGAAATGTTTATTGTATATTGTTATTGGAATGATAACTGTTCTCCTGAACAATCTGTAAGTTCAATGCAATTCTAATCAAACTACCAATATGATTTTTATTGTGTTTTACATACTGGATTTTAAAACTTACTTGGAAAAAAACGTGTAAAATTTGAATGATGATTTAAAGGAAATATTGGGCAATTAGTTTTCAATTTATATATACAAAAACAGAATAATCATGGCTGTTGTTTTGAAACAGAACAGACATAGAGTCAAGAAATAGTCCCATATTTTCATGATAATTTAATTTAAAATACATGTAGTCTTTCAAAGCACTACAGGAACCATCAGCCCAATATTTAATACAGAGCACAGGAAAATTATTATATGTTTGAGAATAATTCATTGAAACCCCTAGCCCACCCAGATCCCAAAACTGAATTCCATATGGAATGAAGATTCTTTCTTTATCTATACCATTCTCTAGCGACAGGTCTAGCTCTATTTCTCTATATACATCTCTATGTCTGTCTCTTCTCCCATTTATTTTTCACTATTTCTTAAGAATAAAAGTAAAAATCTTAAATAAAAAATAGAAGTTCACTATGTAATAATACATAAAAATAATATACAGATCATATATTTTTATATGACAAATTTAACAATGTTAAAAGACAAGAGAAGAAAATACATGCATTGGATACAAAAAGACAAAAAGATTGTCTTAAATTAAATTAAATTAACTCATTGTATTAATTTATTTGTTGCCTATTTTCCTTATTTCTATATATTTTCACATATAAAATATTCCCTGGCCTACCAGCCACATCTTCAAAAAAGAAGCTCTGGTAGCGTAGTGCCTAAGACATTTGACTGCTAACCAGAAAGCTGGTGGTTCAGACCCACCAGCCACTCCTCAGAAGGAAGGTAGGACAATCTAGTTCCATAGGGATACCGTCTTGGAAACCCAAGGAGGGTTCGCAATGAGTCAGGTCTGACTCGATGGCATATAACAATAACAACAACAACCAGTCACATTGAGAATCATCCTCTCTACCTTGTGGAGAGTTAATTAAAGGTTCTGAGAACAATAATGCTAGGCTAATTGCCCCTTTTGGGAACTTGCCCTATTCCACCTCTTCTTCCAATAAGCTCAGCTCATATAAGCAGAGGTAGCATCTATGCCTACAGTCTCCCTGAAAGGGAACAGAACAAAGGTGATGCATGGATTGATGTGCTTCCTCTCAGCTCCACTTGAGTAAGTATCTGAGATCTAGGATCAGCTAGATCAGTACACCCAATGGTATACTGATGCTGGCTTACAATACCTTTGCTAAGTTGACTGAACACATTTCTTTTCAGGTCTGCATTCAGTGACATTACTTTGGCAGCTGGAAATCGGTCATAGTGGGAGTATTTAAACCACAGAGATTGGCTGCTGGTGCAAATCAGGACATCTTTATTAAAAAAAGTTTATTATTAAACATTTACTAACACTCCACTGGTTATACCTAATCAAAAGCCCTTGCCCAAGTATTAGAAGAAGACTTTCCCCTCAGTTGCCACCTTTAAACTCCAGCTCTACCCTGCATTCTGTCTCTGGCCCCTAACTTAAACATTCAAGACTCTGCTCCAGATGGGTGACATTTTAATGTTAATAAACTTGTTCCCAGATAAAGATTCTTAGCCCCAGCTTAACCATCACATTTGTATTTGTGAGATCCTGGTGAATCTGATGCTATTCTCAGCCCTGACCCCAGGATTCAGCAGGATATTCGGACCCTCCAACAAAAGTTAGAGACACGTTCCCCACATGTAGGTAGAGAAAGAGTGAACTGGTAAATTAAAAAGGGCATTGGGAAATCTCCCAATCTGAAAGAAACTACCCCTGTGATTGAATATGTTAAATTATTTCTTATTTCATGTACTTAATATATGCTGTGCTACAAATACAATGATAAACCTTTGACATGTATTTTCTTATGTTGCTGTTATTGTGTTTGTATCAAACACCTGGATCTCAGATCATTTAAGTGGCTCCCTCAAGATCACAATATTTCTATTAATGTCTTCTGAATTTGGAATGTAACCAGTCTAGGAATACGCTTTCACATGTCTCATCAGGTTTTTCTGCATGTACTATGGTGTACATAGGCTCTTGTTCCAGAAATTCCTTGGAAGGAAGAGTGGGCAATCTGCTTCTGTAGAGATTCTGCCTTGGAAACCCAAGGAGGGGTCACTGAGTCTACTTGACTCGGCGGCAGTGAGTTTTTATGGTTTGTTTTTTTGTTCCAGAAATGTTTTCTTTTCCTTTCTTTTTTTTTTTTTAATTAGGATTTGGGTGAAGATTTACAGAGTAAATTCACTTTTCATACAGCAGTTCACATATACTTTGTCTCA
>NW_006921601.1:28020-37286 GCF_000298275.1 Orycteropus afer afer | reverse complement strand
GAAGATATAGAGAGGGGAGAAGAAAGAAGACTACCAAATCCTAATTAAAAAAAAAAAAATCAAAAAAAAAAAAAGAAAAGAAAAGAAAATAAGACTAGCTTTGGTAACTGCCCTGGTGAGGCTAGTATGACAAAGATGAAAAAATAAGACCTAAAAGGAAGTTAGAACATGAAACCACTTTAACATGATGGAGTAATTAGATCAAACACAAATGCCAGTATGGATATTTAAAATCCACTTACACCATAAGAGTCCTTGGGTGGTGCAAACAGTTATGTGCTTGACCGCTAGCTAAAATGTTTAGCCATTTGAACCTATCCAGAGATGCCTTGGAAAACAGGCCTGGTGATCAGCTGTTTAAGTATCATGACCTAGAAAATCTGTGGAGCTCAGTTCTACTCTGACACACATTGAGTCAGTTATGACTCAGTGACAACTAGCAACAGCAAGATTACAAGAGCTCTCAAATCTTTTGTGGTCAATATCAGGACCGGATCTCAAAACAGGGAAGCAACATGAAGAAAGATCCAATCAGTTTTGTGGTCATGAGCCTTTTTTTTTTCCTGTTTTAATTCTAAGCTTAGCTATTCAGCCTTCTTCTTATCTTTAGAAGGAAGAGTATAAGGAAGAGAAAACAAGACTCACTATATTTTAAAAATACATTTTCCATGAATAGTTAACCAAGGGGTTGATTTAATGTATACATGTGTGGAGAATGTTAGGGTGACGTCAGAGGTAATGGTCTTCAAAATAAGTCTCCACGTTACAAGAGCACCACACAGAAGTTAACATCTCATGGGGACAAAGCACCTATGGGAATCCTTGGCCAAGGTTTCACAAATAAATACTCTTCCCTGCCTATGAGTGAGGAAGAAAAATAATTTCAGTCTATGTCAGCTGGAGCGAGAAAAACAGAAATATCCATCAAAAATACTATTTAGGGGTTAAATATGCTTGGAGAGAGCGAGAAATAAAAAATGATGGGTAAAAGTGACTATTTTCATGGGTTTATGACAGGAAAGGACAAAGATTACTCTTCAAATGTTTAATGAACTGACAATAATGATTATTTTAAGAACTTTATCTCTCAATTTTCAGATGTACCATTCTCACCAAGATGACTGGGAAAATGTCCCAGCCATCATATTTGAGAATTCACTTCCCATTCTTGTCTATATGTTTTTAAATGTATCTTTGAAAAATAGCTCCATACCCTGATTGTAGATGAATAATGGTGTTCAAATGGTATCAGGAGAAGATTTCTAGGCAGAAATATGCTTCTAAAGAAAAGAGCTGGTCATCTGGTCAATTATGTTAAAAACTTTGTTAGCTTTTAGGTTAATTATATTGACTTAGAAACTTTGTTCTTCTTTTTTGAATTGGAGTATTTCCTTTGAAGAAAAATTCCTTGCTTCCTGGAATAAGTACCTCAGTTGTAAAATGTTGACTCCAGGGAGCCCCAGCATGAATACTTCCTCCTTCCTGCTCACTGGATTTTCTGGTCTTGAGCACCAATATCCCTGGCTCTCCATCCCTTTCTCCTCCGTCTATGCCATGGTACTTTTGGGAAATTGCATGGTGCTCCATGTGATCTGGACTGAAACAAGTCTACACCAGCCCATGTTCTACTTCCTGGCCATGCTGGCCCTCACTGACCTATGCATGGGCCTCTCCACAGTGCACACAGTGCTGGGCATCCTGTGGGGGCTCATTCAAGAAATCAGCTTAAATTTTTGCATTGTTCAGTCCTATTTTATTCATGGTCTGTCCTTCATGGAGTCCTCTGTCCTCCTTACTATGGCCTTTGATCGCTATATTGCCATTTGCAACCCACTGCGTTATTCCTCCATCCTGACTAACTCCAGGATTATCAAAATTGGGCTCACCATACTTGGAAGGAGTTTCTTCTTCATTACACCTGCCATCATCCGTCTGAAACTCTTTCACTATTGCCGTCCCCACATCCTCTCTCATTCTTTCTGCCTGCACCAGGACCTTCTACGTCTAGCCTGCTCGGATATCCGATTCAATAGCTACTATGCCTTGATGCTGGTCATCTTCACATTGTTGTTGGATGCTGTACTTATCCTCATCTCCTACATCTTGATTATTAAGTCAGTTCTCGCAATTGCCTCCCAGGAGGAGCAGCGTAAGTCATTTCAGACCTGCATCTCCCATGTCTGTGCAGTCCTTGTGTTTTACATCCCTATCATCAGCCTAACAATGGTGCACCGTTTTGGCAAGCACCTGTCCCCTATTGTCCATGTCCTGATGGGCAACATCTACATCCTTTTCCCACCGTTGATGAATCCCATCATCTACAGTGTCAAGACCCAACAGATTCGTAGTAGAATACTCAAACTATTTTCTCTAAAATTATGCTGATATGATTGGTGTAAAGGAGCTCTGGTGTTGTAGTGCCTAAGGCATTTTACTGCTAACCAGAAGGCAGTGGCTCAAACCCACTTGCCACTCTGTGGAAGGAACACTGGGCAAACTACTTCCGTAAGATCTGCCTCGGAAACCCAAAGGAGGTTGGTATGAGTTAGAATCGACTCAATAGCAGTGAGTTTGGTTTAGTTTTTTATTTTTTGGTATAATTGGTGTTAAAAATAATAAAACCAAAAAACCAAACTCACTGCTGTCAATTCAAATCCAACTCATAGCAACCATCCTTGGGTTTCTGAGGTAGTATCTCTATGGAATGAAGATCCCAGTCTTCCTTCTGAAGAGTGGCTGGTGGGTTTGAACCACCAGCCTTCTGGTTAGTAGTCAAATGCCTTAGGCATTATGCCATCAGACAAAAGTAAACACATAACAGTAACTTTATTGGAGTTCTGAGTCTATAATTCCTGCTTATCAAAGCAATTATAATTTTAATCAGAGCAGCAGCTACAAACAAATCTCATTTTAACTTATGTCTTAAAAATGCATTGCTTTTCAGGCTATGCCCACTGCCCATGAGTGAGTCTTGGGTCTCTATATTGGGTGACTCAATCTTTAAATCTTGCGTGAGCTGCTGATTTGCGTTTATGTACCAGAGCATGTGTAGATAGCTACACCAGTATGACCATCATCAGAGAATGTAAATACAGTTAATGTACCCCAAGTAGAGTTTCAACCAGTTTTGTTCCTGCAAAACTGAGCTGAATTCAAGTCCCTGTCTTCCAATTTCAAATTGAATGACTTAAAGTTTCTGTAACTCTCTGAGTTTTAGTTAATTAAATCTTCAAAATGAGGAAAATACCCAATTCACAGGAATGATGTGATAAATATTGTTGTTGTTATGTGCCGTCGAGTCAAACCTGACTCATAGCGACCCCTCCTTGGGTTTCCGAGGCAGTATCACTACAGAAGTAGGATTGCCCAACTTTCCTTCTGAGGAGTGGCTGGTGGGTTTGAACCGCCAGACGTCTGGTTAGCAGGCAAGTGTCTTAGCCACTATGCTACCAGAGCTCCCGTGATAAATATATAGACCAAATATATTAGTGAACATCTTCACCAATTTAGAAAGTTCTATGGAAAAATTTTGGTGATAAATATATAGACCAAAATTTTTCCATAGAACTTTCTAAATTGGTGAAGATGTTCACTAATATATAGTAATATAGACCAACATAGAACAATAGCCACATGTAGGTACTGAGCATTTGAAATGCTGGTAGTATAATTGAATAACTAAATTCTCAATTTTCATTAACTTTAGAGAAGTTATATTTAAAAGCTAAAAGCCAATGTATTGTCTTTAACATTTAAATGTATTGAACACTGCAGGCATAAATCAGACACTTCATGAAAGAATTATTGATTCAACTATCGCCATGTCTAATTTATACTGGAATTCTCATATGTTGTTATATTTTATGTGAGTCCACTCCCACTGAGCTGAGAGTGGTTTTTATCTTAATTCTTTGCTTTTACTTCTGAAGAATAGGGTGTTATGACTATATCAGGTTGTATGTTTATGACTGATTTTGGGTAGAGACGCTATATTCACCTTGAACTGGAGTCTTAATGAGAAGAGTGCTTCACTGTTTCCTAAAACCCTTCTGAAAATAAGCTCCCAGGATTTATCAAGCTGGAAAGCACTGGGTTTCTTAACTGAGGATCTGGATTCAAGATTCTCAATAAAGTTTCAGTGGAAACTATGTATAGAGAGATTTGCCACTCAGTCAGTTAAGCTCTTGAGGAGTAGGTTCAGAATTTATGATATTATCTCTCTTAATCCACTGGTAACATTACTATTCATAGTCAGTCTTATCATTTATATGCTAATGACACACATCTAAGATAAATCTTACAGATATAGAGTACTCATTGGTAGAGCCTCAAAGAATTTGAGCTCCTAAGCCAATGCTTCCTTACGGGGGTAAGAAAGAAAAAGACAGAGGGTGAGGAGGAGAATTTATTCAAATACTATAGGAGTATTTTTATCATAAGAAGCCCTGACAGTGCAATGATTAAGAGTTTGGCTTATAACTTAAACATTGGTGGTTCAAACCCACCCAGTGGCTTGTCAGGAGAAACGACCTGGCAATTGGCTCCCATAAAAATTGGCATAAAAAAACCCTATGTGGCAGGTCTATTTTGGGTGGTTATGAGTTGAAGTCTGTTCAATGGCAAACAACAACAACAAAATTTTTATCATACAATAGGGTATAAAACACATTAAGAAGGTGTGTTCCTTGGCAGCTTCAGCAACAGGTCAAATTTCAACACTATGCATTACTACTTTGTTGAATAATGCTATTTTCATTTCTTCAAAAATCAGAATATTCAAGAGTATCCAGTGATTTACTCAATGCCACAAGGAAGGATGGATGCACAATCATGGGTATTAATGAAAAAAAATGGCAAGGTAGTTTTGGCTTTAAGGAGGAAAAGTGCTGGTTTTGTTTTAATGAGAGTTGTGGATAGAGGCATAAGTTGCAATATGTTGAGGAAGCCAACATATACCATTTATTGCCTATCAGATAAATCAAACTCTTGGAATATTGTGATATTATTATAGCTTGTACATTGAGTTGTCCAGACAGGTACAAACTGGCTATCTCACTAATTTATTTATTCAATATAATGTGGGAACTGATACTGAAATCCCAGGAAGAGAAGATGTTTGATGACTGGAAAGCATATGAAGGTCTGAAAATACATTTCAAGCATCTGGTAAGAGTAGCTCTCAGCAACCATAAAGATGTTAGATTCACTATTTCAAGTTCATTTCTGTGATTTATCAATACTAGTGTCTACAGTAACAATTCCTCCATTCTACTAAGCAGGCATTCATTGTTTATATGTATTCCCATGTCGTTCCAACATTTCTACCACTCAGGCAAGTGTCACATGTTAGGTCCTGTGTCAGACACTGTGATTACTCTTTAAGGATACCTATTCTACTTCTAGCTGACCTTGGAGAAGAAAAACATTGGTTCTATTAGAATGAGTCAGTAGTCTGTGGGTGGGAAAGTTATAGAATTGAGCATGGGGAGCAAATCTGTGGAAAGCACAATACTTGGTTGACTGATTGTCCTAAGTGCGTGTTAGTGAATACAGCTTTCTTCACATAATGGAGACTTCTACTATGTCCATTCAGACTTCATCTTTGACTTGAAATTTAGCAGCATTAACTAAAGCTACTTCTGATATTGCTAGCATGCTCGATAACATTTAATAAGCAGTTAGCTAATTAGGAGCTCAATGGCGTGATTTGAAAGCAATTTTATTAAAGAATCTAGGAAAGAATGAAACAATCCAACTTGATTCTTTATAGCATCACAAGCATTTCTTTAATGTATAGCTTTAGAATTTCTTAAGACAAAACATACATTTCATTTTATGATTTTTGACCAGAGAAGAACTTTCAAAGAAGTTATAAAAGGCCAAAATTCCAGAAAAATTTACTTCTCAGTAAAATTTGGAACTGATTACATTTTCTTCATCTGTCCTATAGCTCTCTTCTGAATCATTTCTGGTATCTCAAAACTTCACCTTCTATCTTTCCTCTCTAGCTCTTTTTGGGAACTTTAAAAAAAATCCATTTATCATCCTTTTGTGTTCCTTAAGTTGCTTATGTCTAAGCTCACAAAATAATACAAGATTCTGAGAACATTGTATGTCATTAAGATCAAATGAACACATTGGCCAGGTATCAGGGTAATATAGCTCTGACCAGTTTAGACCCAAGCAACAGGTCACTCTTCTGGCTCAGCTACACAGTGTCTCCTTTCTGTATCTCCTGCTGTTCTCCAGTAATGACTCCTCTCCCTTGTGTGTATATTACTGCTGCCTATTCTCTTGCCTCCTATGGTTCCTCTCCTCTAAATACTCTATAATTTGCATTATAGAATTTCAGCTGTTTATCTTTGCTATTTGCAGTATAAGGTTAATTTTAAGAATTTTAACTGATAGAACGAGAAGCAAAAGGAAAAACATATTTTCACTAGAAATTTGAAAAGTACCAGGCAAATTTGGCACAAATTCATCAAAAGAACATAAAATTTAATTAATTTCTCTAAAGTCTCTTTTCAGTCTAATAAAGCTACAGATGATATAGATTGTTGTTATTGGTGTTATGTGTCGTCGAGTCGGATCCAACTCATAGTGACCTCTCCTTGGGTTTTCAAGGCAGTATCACTACGGAAGTAGATTACCCCATCTTCCTTCCAAGGAGTGGCTGGTGGGTTTGAATCGCCAGCCTTCTGGTTAGCAGTCAAGTGCCTTAGGCACCACGCTACCAGAGCTCTCGATGATATAGATAGATACAGGTGTAGTTATACGAATATCTTATGCTTGTTGGAATGTTGGAATTTGGTGGTCCAAAGTGACTGTTCCTGAGTTAAAGAGAATTGGGAATAATAAATTGCTAGATAGTAGCTGGAAAGTGATATGGAGAGATTCATCAAACTGATCAAAATTCAGTTTCTAAGCAAAATAAACAACTCAAAGTTCTGGTCAACGAGTCTGGAAGGGACGAAACAGACAGGTCAGCAGCTTGTTCTCTTAATAAGGTGATGTTGTTGGTTCTAAATACAGTTGGCTTGCCATGCACATTGTATCTTACTGTGACACAGTGCTTATGGAAGTCTTCCCTGAAAACAGTGATGTGTCTCAATGGATTTGCCTTTTCCACCAATAATATGATTGAGATGCATGATATGATCATGCAGTTCTACTAAAATAAAACAAACTAAATACACCAACTTTGGATAAAAATAGGAAGTAGAAGAGGAACAGTAGAACTGACTCAAACATTTCTTTTGTCTGCATCACAAGGCCCAAGGCCACCATGTCCATTTCCTACGTCACAATCTTCATGCCCTCTGTGTTGAAACTAGTAGTGAATCCCAGGTCTAGAGTCTGTGCAGTGCTGGATTGGGATTCCATTCTGTGCCATGTACTTCATAGCTATGATTGAAAACTCTTTGCTTCTGACTATCATAAAATCAGAACGAAACCTCTATGAGCCCATGTACATTTTCCTAGGCATACTAGGAGCCACAGATACTGCACTTGCTACCAGCATAATGCCCAAGAGCTTGGAATCTTCTGGTTTCATGTGCCAGAGATCTATTTTGATGCCTGTTTGCTCCAAATGTGGCTCATTCACACATTTCAGTGCATTGAGTCAGGAACATTGTTGGCCATGGCCCTGGACCATTATGTCTCCATCTCTGACCCACTGAGACACATGAATATCTTCACCCACCACTAGTAATCCAAACAAGTACTGTGGCAACAGTCAAGGCTGCCATTTTTGTAGCATCATGTCTAGTACCGGTAAAGTGCTGGCTTAAATTTTATCATACAACAGTCATCTCCCAGTCCTACTGTGAATATATGGTTATTGTGGAACTAGCTGCAGAAAACGTCCAGGTCAATAAGATCTAAGTTTTTTTTTTTTTTTTGTGGCCTTCGCAGTTGGACTGTTTGACCTCACATTCATCACTTTGTCCTACATCCAGATATTGACCACTGTTTTTCGTTTGCCCCAGAAGGAAGCTAGATTGAAAGCATTAGATAACTGCACCACTCATATCTGTGTTTTCCTCCAATTTTACCTCGTGGCCTTTTTCTCCTTCACACACAAATTTGGATCCCACATTTCCCCTTATATCCAAACATTTACCAACATTTACTTGCTGGTCCCTCCATTTCTCAATCCACTTATATATGGTTTAAAGGTCAAGCAGATTCATAGTTATGTGGTGAAAATATTCAGTCCTTAAAATTCATGATAACTAGTATATTCATGATTTATTTGTTCACCAATAATGACCCCTCGAAATCAAAACAACTTTCACATTATTTGAGCCATTTTAAATTTCTTTTTAACTAGTTCTTGAAATTTACCAGCATGAGAGTTGGTTTTCATGTCATCATAACTGATGCCAGCTATCATTCAGTAAGATTGTGGCTCCTATCTGGGGAAAGAAATTGGTAAATGTATAAAGAACAACAAACATAATGAATATGTATTTTTTTCTTCTCTTTTTTAATTGTTAGTTCCTTGTGGAGGTTCCTCCTCTAAGAATCCTTCCAAAGAAGGTTTCATGAATTAGGCATATTTTATATTGAAATTAAATGCACCCAAATTCTCTTGCTCTATTTTGTTCAAGTACTCCATGAATACAAGTTGTTAACTCTTATACTAGTATCTCAGTCGTTTTTTAAAAACAATCAGACAATATGAATCTTAAATGTGTTCCTATTCAACATTCATATTGGTTAGGAAGAAGTCAAACTATCCCTGTTTGCTGATGATATGATCCTCTACCTAGAAAACCCAAGAGACTTGGTCAAAAATCTACTGGAACTAATTCAGAGATTTAGCATCTTGGCAGGATACAAATCAACATCCAAAAATCAGTTGGATATTCTACACCAGCAAAGAGACTGCTGAAAAAGAAATAAGGACATTAATACCATTTACAATAGCTACCAGAAAAATAAAATATCTGGGAATAAATCTTACCAGGGACACAAAAGACCTATACAAAGAAAACTATAAAAAAAAAATTACTTTAAGAAACCATAAGAGATCTACATAAATGGAAGAACATCCCATGCTCATGGATATGAAGATTGAACATTGTAAAAATGTCAATTCTACCCAAAGCAATTTATACATGCAATCCCAATGCAATCCCAATCCAGATCCCATCAACATTTTTTAAGGATACGGAAAAACCAATCACTAACTTTATTTGGAAAGGAAAGAGACCTCAGATAAGCAAAGCATTATTATTATTATTATTTTTTTTTTTTAT
>NW_006921601.1:23030-26698 GCF_000298275.1 Orycteropus afer afer | reverse complement strand
TCATCCACGTTATGCGGTGTTTTGCAGATTCTACATTATTCAAGCAAAGCACTATTGAAGAAGAAGAACAAAGTAGGACATCTCACATTGCTGGATCTCAAAACCTACTGTACAGCCACAGTAGTCAAAACTGCCTGGTACTGGTACAATGACAGACCCATAGACCAATGGAATAGAATTGAGAACCCAGAAATAGATCCACCAACCTATGTCAGCTGATCTTTGACAAAGGACCGGAATCCAATAAATAGGGAAGAGAATGTTTGTTTAATAAATGGTGTTGGCAAAACTGGATATCCATTCGCAAAAAAATTAAACAAGATCTATACCTCACACCATACACAAAAACTAACTCCAGATGGATCAAAGACTTAAATGTGAAACCTAAAACTATAGAGTTCCTCAAGAAAGAACTAGGGGCAAATTTAGGGGTCCTAATATATGGCATAACTAGACTATGAAACATAACAGCACACAAACAGCAGAAGAGAAACTAGAAAATGGGACCTCCTAAAAATTAAATTTTTATGTGCTTCCAAAGACTTCTCCAAAAGAGTCAAAAGATAACCTACAGATTGGGAAAGAATATTTGGCAATGACATATCTGACAAGGGATTTATCTTTAGAATTTGTAGAAAACTCCAACACCTCAATAACAAAAAGACAAATAATCCAATTTAAAAATAGGCAGAAGACATGAATAGACACTTAACCAAAGAGGATATTCAGGCAGACAAAAAACAAATGAAGTAATGCTCATGATCATTAGCCATTAGACAGATGCAAATCAAAACAACAATGAGATACCATCTTGCCCCAGCACTACTAGCAAAGTTCAACAAGACAGAAAAGAACAAATGCTGGTGAGGATGCAGAGATATTGGGACTCTCATACACTGCTGGTGGGACTGTAAAATAGTGCAACCATTGTGGAAAGCAGTATGGTGATTCTTTAAAAAGTTGGAAATAGAAATACCATTTGATCCAGCCATTCCATTACTAGATATATATCCTAAAGAAGTGAGTGCCATGACAAGAACAGACATATGCACACCCATGTTCGTTGCAGCACTATTTACAATAGCCAAAAGATGGAAACAACCTAGGTGTCCATCAACTGAGGAATGGATAACAAAATTATGATACATACACACAATGGAATACTTTTCAACCCTAAAGAATAACGTAGAATCTGCAAAACACTGCATAATGTGGATGAACTTGGAGGACATTATGTTGAGTGAAATAAGTCAATCACAGAAGGACAAATATTGTATTGGTCTGTTATTGTAAAAGTCAAGGAACAATTTCTATATGGAAGGAAATTTTCTTTGTTGGTTACCAGGGGTGGGAGGGTAGGGCAGAGAACACTGTTAGATAGGTAGAGATAAGTATTGATTTGGGTGAAGAGAGGGGCAATGTACCAAATGTGAGTGATCAACATGGTGATATTGAGGAAGAGGAAGACATGGAGAAGTACATGGGAGGTGCAGACAACAAAGATGAACCCTTTTGCACATAAAGTACTGCATTGTCAGTGAAGCCAAACACAGGTATATGGGTAGAGAGATGGGTGGGCAGGCTGAACTATTAGGTATGCCTATGCAGCAGGGAGTGTATCCAAGACCACGTATAAGGTTAGCAGACAATGATTCTACAAGTGTATTTGTATGTTCTGTAAGAATTCCCAGAGGTATAGTAAAACTGACAAGTGACAAGTTTGTAGTCACTTCTTGGTCACAGCCAGCTACCCAGAGGGAGCAAGTAGTTGAACCCGTGGACTCAGAACCATAATCACAGGGGACATCAAGCTCAATTGGCATAAAATACTACACAAAAACATTGTTCCATCTCCTATTTTGGTGAGTAGCAACTGGGATATTAAAAACTTGCAAGCAGCCATCTAGATGCAACAATGGGTCTCTCCTTGTCCAGAGCAAAGAAGAGTGAAGAAAACCAAAGATTCATGGAAACAATTAGTCCTTGTGACTGATACACCATGTGCTCTTCAGCCTATAGGATTATGAGACTAGAACTAGATAGTGCCCAGCTACCACAGTCAACCAAATAGAGGGGAATCTATGGAGGAGATCCTGGATAGAGAGGCAGAACAATGTGGAACAAAACTCAAAATCATTTGGAAAAAAAAAAAGGGGGGTTGGAAACCAGATTTGCTGGTCTGATAGAGCCTGTGGAACCACTGAGACTATGGTCCCTAGCTGCCCTTCAGGTCTGGAATTCAACTCACACCTGTGGCTTCCAGGCAAATAAAAGACAGGCATATAAGTTGAACATGTACTTGAGGGAGCTACACTCCTTGGAGAGAACAATCATAGGAGAAAGAGGGGCTGTTTATGCACAGGGAGACAGTTCAGGGGCAGGAGTGCATGGAGGGATGGACACAGGGAAGGGGTAACTATCAGGAGGAAGTGGGAGGGGAGCTGTTACATTGGGGTAAACTGTAGTCAATGTCATGAGACAACAGTGTGTGTGAACTGCTGTGTGGAAAGTGAATTAGCTCTGTAAACTTTCACCCAATTTTTAAAAAAAGAATGGCAATATTTGGATAGAGAAACTGTCTTTTGCAAGTTTGTCATAACTGGAGAGAAGTGTCCCAGTGATAGCTAAGAATAGGAAGTAGAAAAAGCAAATTTAATTTTGGTAGAGAAAATACTTGAAAAAGTGGTTGATCCCATACACTGAAAAACATGCATGGGCTCTGGAGTGAAACAAAACTGTGTTCAAAACATTATTTTACACTTCCTTGCTATTTGCTTGGAATAATAATTTACTTTTACAAATTATGTTTCCTCATCTTTAAATATATAAAAAAAAATCTAGCATATACTTCAAACGAAAATAGAAATGGTCTTTGCCATAGTGTAGTATCATTGTTAAATATAGGGCACTTTTCTTGGGCCTTGATAGCACATATTGACTCACTTCAGATAAGGCATTGTCATTGTCATCATCATCATTGTTTTCATCATGAAAATCATCACTATTACTGCTGTCTTTGAGAACAAATGTCTGCCTCTAATTTTCTTGTAGTTTATTAATATCAACATTAAACAATAGAAACAAAAAATTTTCTATTGGCCCAGTCTATAGTCACTTTTTGTAAAACTCAGTGTTCAACTACAAGCAGACCCTGACTTACAACGATGTTCCATTCTGATGACTACTCCATCATAAGTTGATTCTGACATAAGCGAATACCTTTTATTTATTATTTTTTTAATTCATTACTGTTGCCTTTTATTATCAGTATCTTTATAAATTTAACTTTTATTTGCCTTTAGGGGTTGGAAACATATCTGAGAATAATGACATCAGCAAATAACACACTACAACATTCTATGTACATAAGCTGTACAAAAATAAGGGAAGAGTTGATGGTTCTAAGTGTGGTTCATCATAACTCAAAACGCACTGTAAGTTGAGGACTATCGGTTAAAGAATTTGAATTCTGTAGTTGATGCTACAATTCTATCTATATCTGTGTGTATCAGCAATTTTCTTTTTACATGTTTTTATCATCGCCTTATTGATAATTTGCTTCTTTACTAACATTTGACATTGTTGTTGTTGTTGTGTGCCGTCGAGTCGGCCCCGACTCATAGCGACCCCTCCTTGGGTTTCCGAGGCAGTATCACTACGGAAGTAGG
>NW_006921601.1:7948-22930 GCF_000298275.1 Orycteropus afer afer | reverse complement strand
CTTCCTTCCGAGGAGTGGCTGGTGGGTTTGAACCGCCAGCCTTCTGGTTAGCAGTCAAGTACTTTAGCCACTATGCTACCAGAGTTCCCACATTTGACATAAATGTGTTAAAATATGGCACTATAATTGCTAACTTGCCTATTTTTTCATTTGTATTCATTTACTTAATGCATTTTTTCAGATATGAAATGAATATGGATTTAAAATGAATATATATCTCTGGCTGATTGATCTTTCTATCTTAATGAAATATTAATTTAACTATATTACTCCATTTGCCCTAAAGTCTGTTTTGTTATCTTCTACTAACTTATCTTCTAGTTTACTAATCTCATTTTTTGCTCTGTAATAATTCTGCTTTTCTGAATTTTTAGATTTGTATCTGGAATTTTATAATTTTGGAATGTCCATCTCATATTTTCTTTCTCTCTCTTTCTGGTAAATTCCAATTCTTTGGTGATATTCTGAATTCTTTTGTTTATTTTTGACTGTCACTTCCTCTATTTTCTTGATCACATAAAACACCATTACTTAAAAATTGGACTGCTAAGTCCAATATATCACATAACTGTGGGTCTGTTTCTAATAATTATTTATGTTTTGCTATACTCGAACTAACGTACCAATTTCTTATAAAACCTCGTAGTACCTGATGAAATGTCAGATGTCACATTTAACATTTTATGAAGTATATATGACATTGTTTTCTTTCAGTAATAATTCACATACCCCTTGTGATAAGTGTAGTGCCAAGGCTTGTCCACTGAATGGACTCAGTGATTTGACTGAGCAGAAGTTTGGTGTACCATGTATTCTGGAGAGTGCAGACTTACATCCAAGGCTGATCCTCCCAGAGCTTTCAGTTGAGATTCAGCTGTATTAACACAGGTTCCATTCACCGGACTGCAATCCTGTTGTGCCCAGCAAGGCTAGACTGCCAAAAACTCTCTCCATTTTTTCTGAACTCTTAATTTTGTGTCTACTCATTCCTTAGGAGCTCTGGTAGCATAGTGCCTAAGGCACTTGACTGCTCACCAGAAGGCTGACGGTTCAAACCCACCAGCCACTCCTCGGAAGGAAGATTGGGCAATCCTACTTCCCTAGTGATACTGCCTCGGAAACCCAAGGAGGGGTCACTGTGAGTCGGGCGGACTCGACGGCAAATAACAACAACAACAACAACTCATTCCTTGCAGCTTCTTAATTTAGAACATGGCTTGAGGGGAAAACCAGCAGAGTGTCAAATTGAGGTTTCCACTCCTCCTTCTTCACCAGAACCTCAGTGCTAAAAATTGCCTACTTTGTATTCTCATGCCCTCCCAGGATGCTGAAATCTCTTGTTTTCATTCTGACCTTCAGCACTAGCCTTCTGCCAGGAAAATCCTGCCTTCTCAGCCTCTTGCCTTATGCCCACAAATGAAAAATGCCTCCAGGCAAATGTGGCTTCAGAAACTCCATTTTCTCTGTTCTCAGAACTCCTTCTTTCCGAACTATTACTGATTCAGAAGCTATCTAATAACTTGAAACTTACTTTTACATTTTTTTCTAGCTCTTTTACTTTCTCACAGGTGAAATTTTATCTTTAACTACCTCTTCCTCACCTTCCTAACTGAATTTTAGTTTTTATTTGGTATACAAAATATTTTTATTCAACCCATGTTTTAGTTTTTAATGCTTTTCTTGTCATGCTTAGAAAAATTTGCCTAGGACAAAGCTTAAATAGAGTCTTTTATGTTGTTGTTGTTGTTGTTTGCCGTCGAGTCGGCCCCGACTCACAGCGACCCCTCCTTGGGTTTCCGAGGCAGTATCACTACGGAAGTAGGATTGCCCAACCTGCCTTCCGAGGAGTGGCTGGTGGGTTTGAACCGCCAGCCTTCTGGTTAGCAGTCAAGTGCCTTAGCCACTATGCTACCAGAGTCTTTTATAGATATTGGGGGGAAAAAAAAAAAAAAATCATCAAGTGGTTCTGACTCATAGCGACCCCTCCTTGGGTTTCTGAGGCAGTTATCTATGGAAGTAGATTGCCCAACCTTCCTTCCAAGGAGTGGCTGATGAGTTTGAACCGCCAGCCTTCTATTTAACAGTCAAATGCCTTAGCCACTACACCACCAGTGTTCCTAGATATAAAACACCTAAATATATCAAAATTCTATCATATTCTATGAACTTCCTCAATGAATAATTATATATGTATGCAAACTGAACTAATACATTCTATTGTAAATATATATACACATATATATATATATGTATATATTTATATAATCTTCATCTTTCCTTACTTTTCTACTGTCTCAATAGGATTAACCACAATTAATGAGTGTGATAATTATACATTTCATCTACTTAAATATATACGGAATTATTTTAAATAAAATGGGATAATAACATGAACAGTTCTGCAGCAGTTTTTCAACCACCTTTGGACTTCTTACATTTTTACAATTTTCATGATACTGCAGTTACAGAAATATTGTTGTTGTTATGTGCCATCAAGTGGGACCTAACTCAGAGCAACACCTCCTTGGGTTTCCAAGGTGGTATCACTACGGAAGTAGATTACCCAACCCTCCTTCCCAGGAGTGGCTGGTGAGTTTGGACCGCCAGCCTTCAGGTTAGCAGTCAAGTGTCTTAGGCACTATGCTACCAGAGCTCCCAACAGAAATATTATAATTCAATTAATCATTTTTCTTTAAACATTTTCCACACGTATTGGTGATGATTGTATACCTAGTTTTGCACCTCTTCAAACATATTTTTCTGTATATATTAATAGAAATGGATTTGTAGTATAGAGTTGTCTTGTTAATTTTGATAGAAATTGTCAAGTTCATCTAAGATTTTTCTTTTAAACTTTTTATTGTGATTTGGGTGAAAGTTTACAGAGCAAATCAGTTTTATGTTCAATTAATCATGCACATTTTGTTTCATGTCATTGAATGTAATCTCCTCAATGTAATATTAGTCATCCCACTTCCTCCCTGTGTTTCTTGCTTCCCTTCCTCCTTCTTTCTTAACTCTTCCTGCTTTCTAAATTTTGTCCTTGGGTAAAGGTTGGCTGTTTGATACGAATGATTGATTGTCCTAAGGAGTGTATGACTCTCCAGTGCTATTGTTCACCTTGTAGGCCTGTCTTGGTTGAAAATTAAACCATGGGTGTTAGTACCATTCCACATCTGAAGGATGAGTAAGGGCCATAGTCTTAGGGATTTCAACAGTCTCTATCTGATGAGTAGCCTGGCCTTTTTCTGATTTTGAGCTTTGTTCCACATTTTTCTCCCACTCTATTCCGGATTTTCTATTGTGCTCCCATTCAGAGTAGTCAGTAGTGGTAGCTGAGCACCATCTAGTTCTTCTGATCTCGAATGCCATGGAGGCTGAAGTTCACGTGGTCCCTTAGTCCTTTGCACTAATTATTTCTGTGTATCTTTGATTTTCTTCACTATTCTTTGCTCTGGACATGGATAGAACAATAGTTACAATTTAGTTACAATTAGTTGGCCAATCTCAAGCTTTTAAGACACCACTTGCCACTCACCAAAGGAGGATGTAAAATATTTTCTTTGTAGGCTATATTGTACCCATTGACTTTGCTATCTGCTGAGACTATGGTCCTGAACCCTAGTCCCAGAGAATCATTCCACCAAGATTTTCAGTTATGGGTAAGAAGTTTTCATAACTTTGCCTCCTGTATGATCTGTTATATTCATGGATATATTTGCAGCATATGTAAATAGATATGCAGAAGTATTCTCTGTCAAACCTATAACATATATTTAGTGGGTGTAGTTCCATTCTCCTTCCTACAACTGTTCAGCTTGCATGTCTTTGTATCAATTTGTAGATTATTATTACTATTATTATTGCAGGATAGTGTATGTAACAGCATTTACCTCTGTTGCCTTTAGCTCTTGTACTCCTCCCAGTGTCTTCCTTTGCCTTCATTTTTCTGACCTCAGCCTTATTGTATATTGCCTTCCCTTTCACCCAAGTTAATGTGTGTCTATCCTATAGTTAATGGTTTACCCTTCTTTCCTCTCCCACTCTTAGTAATCATCAAAGAATGTTTCTCTTTGAGTGAAAATTTTACTTGACTTTTTATAATAATAAAATACTTCTTTTTTTTTGCAATTGACTAATTTTACTTAGTATAATGTTCTCTAGGTTCATCCATGTTATGAGATGTTTCACAGATTCATTGTTCTTCTTTAATGTTGCATAGCTCTGGTTGAATGGTGCCTAAAGCATTTGCTAACCAGAGGGGTGGTGGTTCAAGCCCACAAGCCACTCCTAGGAAGGAAGATTGGGCAATCTACTTCTGTAGAGATACAGCCTTGGAAACCCAAAGAGGGGTTGCTATGGGTAAAAATCAACTTGAGGGCAGTGAGTGAGTATTCCATTGTGTGCATATATCATAGTTTGTTTATCCATTCATCCGTTGATGGACATTTAGGTTGTTTCCATCTTTCAGCAATTGTGAATAGTGCTGCAGTGAACATGGGTGTGCATATATTGATTCATGTTACAGGTTTTTTGATCCAGCAATTCCACTACTAGGTATATATACTACAGACATAAGATTTGTCCTATTATATATTCCCACAAACAAAATTCAGATACCTTTTCTTCATGTTAAATTGTTAAATAACAATACTGTGTCAATGATTATATCTTATTGTTATTTAAAATTATAGTTGAAAAATTAAACTATTTGTTATTTATGTTAGAATTTATTTTTGTGAGACCAATGAACTATACAAGTAATTTTTCCCCATATAGCTAGGGCTTATATTATGCAATTTACTCCTTTTTTTTTCATATATATCCTGGTTTCATCATCTAACATGTTACCATAAATGAATTTATTCTTTTCTTTATTTTCTGACTGTTCTTGTCCCAGTGCTACATTGGCTTAATTTTTACAGGTTCATAGAATATTTTGATAACTTGAAGAGAAAATATTCCATTTGTTTACCTATTTTCTGTTGCAGATAATAATACTGGGGCCAAAGTGAATTGATTGTTTATCTCAGCTATCTAGCTTATTTTCCTGAAGACAAATTATCCCATTGCTGATAAGTCAATTCCAACTCACTGTGTGCTTTAGGACAGAGTAGAACTGCCCCATCCGGTTTCTCAGATGTAATATAAATAACTCCATGGGATACTAAAGTTCTTTTTCATAACTATATTTGATCTCTTCTTGGAAATTTCTTCCAAGGAACTTGTCTTAATGAAAATCTATTCTCCCTGATACAAATTTTGTTTAGAGATGCCACTCTATTTATCAATCTTCTTTTACTCAGTTCAAAATTATTATTATTCAGTGAAATGTAACAAAAACAAAAAATGATGACTCAGAATGAGGGATATCGGGTAAACCTGTCATCATTATTTGCTTACCAGTGTTTGGATCACTCTCTGTTTCCCTGAATCTTTAATTTCTGCCCCAGAAATAGAAGTTATCTCTTTCCTTTCTGTCTGTTTTCCACAAATGCTCAGCATATGAATGGCATAGTCAGTTGTATGATGCCCAAAGAAGTGAAATATGTGAAAGGTATTATAACCTGGAATCCTGTAAAACACGATTCAGCAATTTTCAGTATCTAACTTCATCCTCTAATCCCTCCAAACTACATTTGCCATGCTTAAGGGCAAGAATAATTTAACAAATAAATTCCTGATGCCATGTTCCTCCCCTACACCCACCTTTTTTTTTTTTTTTAACATGCTTAGGCCTGCTTCATCCTTGAATTCCTGCTTTATTGTATCCATAGTGAAACTGAAAAGATAATGAATAATTTCTTCTTTTTTTCCCATTAAATATTAGAAATAGTTGATATTTTCCGTTCTATTTGGATTCTACATTAAATCTCAAAATTAGCTTCTAGGAAATTTTAATCCCATTTTCAAAGTCATTGACTTATATCATCCCCATATGCTGTTTCGTGACTTAAAGGTGAATGAAAATAAATGTACCCATTTGTTCTTAAATAAAAGCAGGATTGGATGATAAAAACGAAAACTCATCTTGTAAATTGAGTTAATATCCACAGCATAGTTCAGAAGTTTCTGAAATTTCCACCAAAGCAAAGCATTTTTATGCTAAATTTCTTCTGAAATAATCCAACAGTCAGTCATGGACTGCAAAAGAGAGCATTTGAACATGAGAATCACTCTCTCAAATGGAAAGTTTACTATGAAGGTCCGGAGAAAAAAACGTTATTTAATCTAAGCAAGAATAAGGTGATTTAAAAATAACAGAACAGAGAGGACAGAAGATGTTCCAAAAATTGAAGAATTGCCTCCTCCTTAAAAAAAACTGTAAAGAGACACTATCCTATTTTCAGAACCACAGATGTGGAAATTCTCTGATCACTGACCACAGGTGATGACCAAGGTTTTTTATGTTTTAAAAAATTTTATCATGATTGGTGTGAAAGTTTACAGAGCAGATTTGTTTTCCATTGAACAATTAACACACATTTTGTTTTGTGACATCGATTGCAATCCCCGCGATGTAGCAGCTCTCTGGCACTGCTTCCCTTTTCCCTGTGTCCTTCTTTCCTATACATTCTTGCCCTCTGAGTTTCTCCCTGAGCAAATGCTGCCCTTCTGATCTCGCATGGCTGATTGTTTTAAAGAGTGCACCTCCCTGGTGTAATTGTTCACCTCTTAGTCCTATCAATTACTTGGCTGAAATTTAAGGCATAGGAGTAGTTCAATTCCAGGCCTGATGGGTGACCAGAGGCTGTGGTCTTGGGGGTTTTACTAGTCTATATCATACCAGTAAACCTGTTCTTTTTTATGTCTTTGAGTTTTGTTCTATAATTTTTTTCTGACTATTCGTGATCTCCAATTTTGATCCTTTTCTGAGTGGTTGGTAATAGTAGCTAGGATCCACCTAGTTCTTCTGGTCTTAGAATCATGTAGGCTGAAGTTGTCCTAGTCTTTTCTTAATTCTGTGCTTAGTGCAAGGTTTTCTCCTCTTTTAAATTCTTCTTAGGAAATATTAACCATTTTATTATTCATAAAACGTATTCTGTAACATTGGCTCCCAGACCTCATTCATCTAAGGTTCAAATAGACATATCAAATTGAATATTACATATATGTATGTCCTGTAAGAACGTTAAATTTATCTTATCCATATTTCAAGTGATACTATCTTCAATTATTTTCCATTTTTTATTTTAAACAATGATAACAGCTGCATTTTAAATATGTTTTGAACTATCTCAATATATATAGAAATGAATACAAAAAATACCACCCACTTTTTTTTTAACTTTATCTACTACCAATTTTTTTGTTGCTGTTGTTGAGTAAAAGCATATAGGAAAAAGTACACACATGTATCATATATATTCTATGGATTGATCTGTTAGAGCTCCGTTGGCACTCAACGACCAGGCCACACACCAGGGTCCCCGACAGGAGATTTTATTTAAAGAGGCGAAAGAGCGCCTGCCCCAAGGCAGGACAGAAGAAGAAAAAGAGGGCGAGAGGAGCAGGGGAGAGGGCAGTCTTATATAGACCCAGGGTTAAGAGGTTGTATGTCTGAGCTACCGCCAGCCTTCTGGTTAGTAGTCAAGTGCCTTAGGCTGGCGGTTCAAACTCACCAACCACTCCTCGGAAGGAAGATGGGGCAATCTACTTCCGTAGTGATACTGCCTCGGAAACTCAAGGAGGGGTCGCTATGAGTCGGGTGCGATTCGATGGCACATAACAACAACAACAACATGTCTGAGCTGGGGGGAGGGGTCTTAACCTATCAGAAGCTATGTTGTCTTTTAAAATTCATGCCTTGCAGGAAGCTCAGTTTCGACTTCCTTTAACTGACCTATGACCTTGGGCAGGGCAGCAGGGAATGAAGAAGAACCCTGAAGAGCCACGCAAGATGGCGTGGCATATCTCTAATATGATCAGCTGATATAACCAGGTCTTGAAGTAGAATATTAAAAACTTCCAAACATCATTGAGGTTGACTTCTTTCTAAAAATAACTGCTTTGTTTTTCACAACACTAAAACATACTTTTACTTTGTTTGATTTTTATTTAAGTGGAGTCAAACAGAATATGCTTTTTTTTTGGATTATTTTGTGAAATAAATATTTTGTGATATTTTTGAGATTTATCTACACTGTTGTGGATAGAGTTGTAGTTGTTGGGTGCTATCAAGTTGATTCTAATGGATAGTGAGCTGATGTGACGGTAGAACTGCCTCAGAGAGTTTTCTTGGCTGTAATCTTTATGGGAGCAGCGTTTTAGGTCTTTCTTCTGTGGAGCCACTGAGCTGTTTGAACCTCCAACCTTTATGTTAGTAGTCGAGAGCTACTAACCTTAGCACGACCACCTTCATTGTGGATAGAAGCACCTAAATTAATTTCCAGGACCTCTGGTAGCATAGTGCCTAAGGCACTTGACTGCTAACCAGAAGGCTGGAGGTTCAAACCCAGCAGCCACTCCTGGGAAGGAAGGTTGGGCAATCTACTTCAGTAGTGATACTGCCTCAAAACCCAAGGAGCGGTTGCTATGAGTTGGGTCAGACTCCACGGCACATAACAACAAGAACAATAATATTAATTTCCAATGCTATTTAGTATTTCATTGTATGTATATTCCACAATTTATTTATCCTATATTATCTAGATAAATAGCTGTGCTATTTTCAGCTTTGCCTTTTATAAATAATGGAAATACTGTTAGTTGTTAGGTGCCATCAACCCATCTCATAGTGACCCTATGCACAGCAGAAGAAACACTGCCGGGTCCGGTGCCAACTCCACAATCCTTTCTATATTTGAGCCCATCACCTACTACTGTGTCAATCCATCTTGTTGAGGGCCTTCCCCTTTTTCATCGACCCTCCACCCTACCAAGCATGACATCCTTCTCCAGGGAATGGTCCCTTCTGACAACATGACCAATGCAGGCCATTCTCACTTCCAAGGAGCATTTCGGCTGCACTTCCTCCAGGACAGATCTGTTATTTCTTTTAGCAGTCCAGGTTACTTTCAGCATTGTTCACCAACACTGCAACTCAAAATCATCAATTCTTCTTTGGTCTTTCTTATTCATTGCCCAGCTTTCACATGCATATGAGGTGATTTAAAATATCATGGCTTGTGTCAGGCACACCTTAGTCCTCAAGGAGACACCTTTGCTCTTCAGAACTTGAAAGAGGTCCATTGCAGCCTATTGGCCCATTGCTATATTTTGTCTGATATCCTGACTGCTGCCTACATTGGCAACGATTGTAGAACCAAGCAATGTGAAATCTTTGACAATTTCAATCTTTTCTCCCTTTATTGTGATGCTGCTTATAGGTCCAGTTGTGAGGATTTTTGTTTTCTTTATATTGAGATGTAATCCATACTGCAGCCTGTATTCTGCAATCTTCATCAGTAAGGGCTTCACGTCATCCTCACTTTCAGCAAGCAAAGTTGTGTCATCAACATATCTCAAGTTGTTAATGAGCTTTCCCCCAATCCTGATGCCACGTTCTTCATATAGTCCAGCTTCTCAGATTATTTGCTCAGCACACAGATTGAATAAGTATGGTAAAAGGATACAACCCTGATGCACTCCCTTTTTGATTTTAAACCATGCAGTTTCCATTTGTTCAGTTCGAATGACAGCCTCCTGGTCTTTGTACAGGTTCTCATGAGTACAATTAAGTGTTCTGGAATTCCCATTCTTCTCAATGATACCCACAATTTGTTATCATCCATACAACCAAAGCTTTTGCTTAGTCATGTTGTCATGACTCATGTTATCATGAGTAAACATCTTTCCAGTATTCTATGATATCCCTTGTTCCATATCTTCTTCTAAATCCAGCTTACATTTCTATAAGTTCTCTGTCAATATACTGCTGCAACCGTTTTTGAATAATCTTTAGGAAGATTTTACTTGCATGTGATATTAATGATATCGTTTGATAATTTCTACATTCTGTGGGATCACCTTTCTTTGGAATGGGTACAAATAAGGTTCTCTTCCAGTCAGTTGGCCAGGTAGCTGTCTTCTAAATCTCTTGTTATAGCTGAGTGAGTGCCTACAGAGGGGCATTATTTGTTGAAACATCTCAATGGGTATTCTGTCAATTCCTGGAGCCTTGCTTTCCACCAGTTTGTTCAGTGCAGCTTCAACCTCTTCCTTCAATACCCTTGGTTCATGATCTCATGCCACCTCCTCAAATGGATGAAGATTGACCAGATCTTTTTGGTACAGTGACTCTGTGTATTCCTTCTATCTTCTTTTGATGTTTCCTGCATCATTGAATATTTTGCCCATGGAATCTTTCAATATTGCAACTCAAGGCTTAATTTTTTTCTTCAGTTATTTCAGCTTGAGAAATGCTGAGCATATTCTTTCCTTTTGGTTTTCTAATTCCAGGTCTTTACACATTTCATTATAGTAATTGGCTTTGTCTACTCGAGCTGCTCTTTGAAATGTTCCTGAGGACGGGTGGGTAGCTAGCTCAGAATAGTGTCTTCTTAATCCTACTAACAAATGTCAGGCCTCAGTGTAGGGTGGAGGGGTCATTTGTTCTGAAGCCTAAAGTTGCCAGCAGGGAGAGGAATGGAGAAAACCATGGTCACTTGGCTTGTTTCAAGGACTGACTTCTCAAAACAAGCTCTCAGTATCTTACTGATTTCTAGATTAATTATTTGTGGTCAGACAATAGACTCTTTATTCTTGAAGATTTGATGTATAACTCAGCATATAGTTACTTTTTATTTGCAAATTTTAGATGAAATATTAATATTTTTTTACTAATTTTAATTTTTAATATCATTATGTTCAAATTGTCTACATATCTACTGACTTTTTGTTTGATCCTTGATGAATTCCTAAAGAGGTATGTAAGTATTTTCAATGGTGATTGTAGATTTGTCTAATAATTCATTTGATGACTTATAATTTTGGTGAAAAAATTTGGATTTTTATTCCTAGTAAGTTGAACATTTATCATTAGAAAATAACATATTAATTTCTAGAAAATATTCCACCTCTGTAATCTACTTTGCTGTACATTATTAGTTCAGCAACACCAGCCATGTTTTTCTTCATGTTTGCAGGTTCTTTACTTCCTTTTATTTCAACTTCATTTCTTGTATACTTTCCAATTTATGTGCTTTTCTTTGAAATACCATATATGTGGATGGTGTTTTTATCCATTCTGATTTTTTTTGTCTTTTGATTGAGTTTACATATACTATAGATATTTACTGATATATTAAGATTTAACCTCCCACCTAAATATTGGAATTTTATTTCTTCACCTTATCTATCATTTTTTAAACTTACCATTGTATTATATACCATATAATTAGAAAAATAATTCACCAATCCTAAACATACACATTTACATCTTGCTGAATTTTGACATGATAAACAGACCTAGGTAAATACACACACACACCCACCCACACATATAGCATCCAGATCTAGAAAGAGAACACTACCAGTAACTCAGAAATTCCCCTTCACTTTCTCCCTTCTATTTTTACCCCCTATGGCTATCAACTAGACTATCTTCTAATAAGCTTCAGGATTCAAGATATTTATTATCTCTGGAAAGGTATTAGATATGATACTGGTGTGGTAGACAAAGTACAACTAAATTGTATTGATTATACTTTTTTCAGTAAACAATGTGGCTGGTATTACTGATTTTCAGGTACTATACTTGATTCTTTTTTATGTATCAGTTTGTTTTATACTGCATTTGAACAAAAAAAGATGCACAACTGTATCCATGGTATAATATTTAGTTAACACATTAGTTTGACATGCTAGGTGCAGTACTTTTCAGTCCATAGTAATAATTTCCTATAATATATTCTATTCTTTTAACAAATATTTATATGGATTATTCTATGTTTTGATAAATGTGATTAGAATTTGAAAGAAGAGAATTAATTTAAAAGAAAGAATCATAAAGATAGAGGCTTAGTTGTAACATTCAAGGATAAATTCTATGTATAAATATCATTGTGAAATTACTTTAAACTGAAATGACAATAACAGAATACACAAAATTTATATGTATTAAACCTTTTAGGGTATTAAAAATGACAGAAAAACATTCTTTAAAATATTTGTATTACATCATTAGTGAAAATGTTTTGAATAATTTTCATATGTAGACATGATTATAAAGCAATATCAAGTAAAAAAGTATACATCTAATGTAAGTATGACTTTCCTAAGTAACAAGTGAAAACTGCTAAAGCATAGTGTGCAAAAGGTTAATAATATTTAACTTTGGGTGGGATTACAGATGATTCTTATTTTTCATTGATTTATTTTTTAAATGAACAAGTGAAGACCAAAAATACATGTATTTTCACATAAACCACATATTGAGCATATTAAGGAGTAAGAAAGAACTTAAGGAAAACTACAAACTAAACATATTTAAAATTAAGGAAGTTGTTAGTATCAAGGAACTGTTGTTGGAAAAGTCTATAACCACCGTCCATAGGAAGAACTGTTCTTCTTCATCCCCCATCTTTCTAAAAAGGCAATGAATCGACTGTGGTTAGTTGATTTCGTCTCTCCTCTTGTCATTCTGATCTTACTAATGCCCTATCCCCTCTATCCTCTTCGAAACACACACCTTGTGGAAGCCTTTGGATTTCCATGGAATGGCCCAAAGTAAACATAAGAAAAGACAACTATTTATCTGTTTCCCTTTCCTGAAAAAGCATAAGATTAACCTATGCAATTTGTTCAGGCATTGAATGAAGCCCATTTGATGCAATTTTCCTTTCCTTGGTGACTATTTTACTGTCCCACATGTGAAACTGTGAGGAATTCCAATATTTGGTCCTGTAAGAGACACTATTGCTTTATTTGACTAAAAGAAACTCCTTCAAACTGCATGTTGGTGGCAAACTGAGAGTTGAATCAGGTCCCATAGGAGTTGAGCAAGAAGATAGTCCTGAGAAATGGTGACTAATCCTCTGGTCATAGCGTCATTGTTTGCCATTGAGAGTAAACAATATCTCTCAGGACTTTCCAGAAGCTGATGAAATCCTGGTCAACAGGGGAGATTATGAACAAAACACAAATTTTCACAGCTCAGACCAGCAAAGAGCAAACTTCCCTTGCACCGGTCACATCCCACTACTGCTTCTTAATTCTGAGTAAGTGCATTGAGTTAGGAATGTGCACTAAGGAGAAGTGGAAGAGAAAGGATATATCTTAAAGCAAAAACACTTGTAAAGCTAATGAGAACAGATTTATTTCTAAAAAAATTTCTTAAGATGAGCCCCCCCACACACCTTTTTTTCTTTAGAAAGAACATTTCCAGATTATGGAAGTAAAGAATATAGATACAGTCTGACTTTGAAGTTCTAGAAACTACAATTCAGGAACAGGGATGATAGATTAGAGAGTCTGTCTTGGATAATTTAGAGGTTAAAGGCAGTTAGCCAACTGCTGTTGCGAGAAGAAAAGAATCATGAGGATATTGAGTTTTCTTATGTTCGTATCAGAAAACATATAGATAGAATGTGGAGAATTGTTACCAGAGGAAATTTTAGCTCAGTATAAATCACATATTATTTCTGAACATGATAGGGATTATGCCTATAGACATGGAAAATTTTACATGAAAATACCTTTAGTTAGATGCCAGGAAGCTACAATAAAGCATTCTATTGAGAGAGAGAGCTTTGGTTGAAGCCCCACCTCCCTCTGTCACACACCACATTTTCCAGCTGAAAAATTTGTGAGTTAGTATTAGAGTCTTCGAGAGTCAGAGAAGAACCAAGAGCAGTATTGAAGGTGATGACTTGATTTGTGGAGAAATTTTTAGGAATGATTAGGACAACACATATAAAATTTATAGATCAGCTTTATTTAGACTTAGACAATTGATCACTTAGTTTACTCATCTTTTTATTACTTTACAATAATATTCATTGATGCATACTTTTATAAGAACTCTAGTTCTCTGATTGTTGTTGTTGTTTGCTGTCGAGTCGCCACGACTCATAGAGACGCCTCCTTGGGTTTCCGAGGCAGTATCACTACGGAAGTAGGATTGCCCAGCCTTTCTTCTGAAGTTCTCTGACAGTATAATAGAAAATGCCCAAATCTTTATATTACAATGTTTTTCCAGAAGTTAAAAATTCATAATTTTCTATTTTTCTTTAGCAGTAAGTAGCCTTGATTTCTATATAAAGATTATTTCCATTAATACTCCCCTTAAATGGAGACTCAGTCTATTTCCATTAAAACTCCCCTTAAATGGAGACTCAGTCTTCCAAAATTATTCATTTAACTTTAACTCTAACCACTATAATATCATCCTCATTGTTCTCTATGAAAACTCAACAGCTCTTCTTGTCTGCAAGAGGTACACTTGAGTTCACTTAACTTTAATAACTGATACATTACTTCTGTTCTTGCACTCCACATGTATAGAAAGAGATGTTTCTAAAGGTCTTAAATATAAAGACATTCACGGAAGTGTTTATATATCACATTTTGTCTTCTGAGTCAGACGTGCCTTGGTAGTATATCACATTATGTAACTTTTGTTGCCAATCAAGAAGGGGTCTGCTTCTTGTAGTAATCTAATATTTAAAAATTCTTGGTAAGGAGAAGTAATTTCAGTGGTAGAGTCACAGCCCTAAAAAGTGGTATTGTATCAATTATATTTTAGCAATGAAATCCAACATGCAGTGTAGAAATACTAAGCTCTGGTCGTCTGAAGTGAATAAAGACTAGAGGGGAGAGAGAAAATGGAGTGGAGAGAACAGTGGGGCTAAAGGCATTGGGAAATTTCAAATTAAAGTTCTTTACCTGAAGGTTAGCTTCCAAATATTATTTTCCTCATTTCCATGAACAGGTTAGAAACAGAGAGAGAAGAAGTGGGAGGGAAAAGAGAACACCATAAAACATGCTGATCCTACTGACTTCATTACAGAGATGGGGTCGAAAACCTCAGTTTTTACACCA
>NW_006921601.1:6277-6815 GCF_000298275.1 Orycteropus afer afer | reverse complement strand
TCCTTTTTCACTCACAGATCTGCATCTCATATCCCATCATCTATACATATCATTTTGTCCATTCTTTATTTACTGCTTCCACCTTTTCTCAACCCCTTTGTCTATGGGGTGCAGACCAAGCAGATTCGAGATCAGGTAGCAAAAATATTCTATTCCAAAGACAAAGGTTGACATTTAATTGAAATTATTCTTTTATATATTTCATGTAGTGGTTTTTTGTAATCTGGGTTTCTCATCAATTTGGAGAATATATTCATGACCCTCTGGTGGCATAGTGCCTAAGGCATTTGACTGTTAACCAGAAGGCTAGTGGTTTAAACCCACCAGCCTCTCCTCAGAAGGAAGGTTGGGCAATCTACTTCCCTAGTGATACTGCCTCAGAAACCGAAGGAGGGGTTACTATAACTCAGATCCAACTCTACAACAGTGAGTTTGCTTGTTTTTAATATATTAATAAGCATATAAATGATTTCTTAAAGAATTCTAGAGGTTATTGACTTCTGAGAGAAATTTGAGGAAAATTCTCTAATCTGGTCAT
>NW_006921601.1:3335-4575 GCF_000298275.1 Orycteropus afer afer | reverse complement strand
GTTTACCATTTACATTCCTCCTTCTTTCCTGTTTCTTATGGCCTTCTGAGCTTTATCCCTAGGCAAATGCTACCCTTTTGATTTTGTATGTTTGGTTGTTCTAAGGAGTGTGTACCTCTCTGGTGATATTTTTCACCTTATAGGTCTGTCTATTATTTGACTGAAAACTGAGCCAGGGGAGTTAGTTCTGTTTCCAATAAGGTATTTAATAAATCAGTTTTATTCAAACTTTGTAATTTTCACAATATTTAACTTGGTCTTATTTCAGTCTAATGTGTCTTCCATAGAGAACTGATAGTGTAGTGGTTAGGCATTTGACTGCTAAACAGATTATTAGTAGTTCAAAACCACCAGCTGCTCCATGGAAGTAAGATGAGGTGGTCTGCTTCCATAAAGATTTATAGTCTTTGAAAGCAGTGGGGTCACTATAAGTTGGAATTGACTTGCTGAGAGTGACATTTTTTTTCAGGTGTGTCTTCCAGGTAGTTTTTATAGTAAATAAACTGAGGAGATATCTTATGAGACTTTGTAACTTTGTAAAGGCTTGAATATAGAAAAAATTTTTGCCTTTCTTAGAAATATTTATAGAGAAAAAAATTCAACTTATAAAAAATTTAAAATTATTGGAACCCACTTAATTTTTTATAAAATTGGAACAATGCTATTGCCTGTGGTCACAATAACTATATAGGTAGTTATTGTGACCTCCGAATATAAATTATAGGGTGCATCAAAAAATTTGTTTAATGAAGATGTCAATGCATATGGTAAGGATAACATATTATAATCAGTAATCAATATCATTGAATGTAAAGGTTCCCTCTCACCCCTGCTCTCAAATGCCCATAAAAACTTGAATGGGCGAAACAAGCTAGAGCAACACTTATATACTTTTGTAATATAATCAATGCAGGTTAATTAACAACAATTTACAAATAAATCTTTAGGAACTTTGCTACAGGGAGAGAGAGAGAGGAACATTGCAAGACACATTATCCTAGAATAAAGAAGTTCACTTCCAGGGAGATGAATAGAAAGGAATCAGTTAAAGCAAAGTAGTAATCAGACAAGGGCTGAGCTGCTTAAGTGGATTAAGCTGTGGAGGTATGTGTGGAGGATGAGTGGTAATGGTTGTTGTCCGGGGAGTCTCCCATCGGGGTTGAAATTTCCCTTTGGATGAGTTTGGAGAAACCCAAAAATCTGTCAGGGGTCCTGTTACCAGCATGAATTTTATTAAGAA
>NW_006921601.1:1779-2231 GCF_000298275.1 Orycteropus afer afer | reverse complement strand
GTAAAATTCTATGTGTGCTGACAGCAAAATGGAAGTAATTGACAGGCTTCATGAGCTTTTTAAGCAATTATGCATTCACTGTAGTGTACAATTCTGTGTATATTGAGATTTAAGAGGTTGGATATGGAGGTAGTCAGTTACAGTTCACAGAATATTTTATATTGAGCTATACAGTCTAATCTACCAAATTCAGGTATTCTATTTGATAGGAGAGGCTGAGCTTTGGGAACACTTCTTCTCAATTATATGTAGATGAGATAAGAATGACTTCAGTGTTAATTTGTGACCATGATAACAATATGTATAAGCTGCTTATATCACAAATAATAAATGCACACATAGAACAATGGCATGCAAAAAAAAAAAAAAAAAGAGCCACTCTGAACTAGAATTTAGAAATTATGGGCTGTATTACAAATTTAGTCATTTCCTAAACAGGTTCTAACTTATAC
>NW_006921601.1:0-1229 GCF_000298275.1 Orycteropus afer afer | reverse complement strand
CAAGACATAGGAAATGAGGATAAACACAGGATCCAACAACAGAGTGCAAATCACCAAGGCTAAGGCATAGAAGCTGTTGAATCGAATGTCAGAGCAGTCCAGCCGGAGCAAATCTTGGTGCAGGCAGAAAGAGAGAGAGAGAATATGGGGATGACAATAATGGAGGAACTTCAACTGGACAATGGGAGCAGTAATTAACAGGAAACTCCTTGCTAAAATGGTCATGCCGATTTTGATGACTCTGGTATTGATAAGAATGAACATATATCTCAGAGGATTACAAATTGTGGTAAAACAATCAAAAGCCATGGCGAGAAGGACTCCAGATTCCATGCAGGAGAGCCCGTGAACAGAGGGTTTGGGCAATGCAGGCGTCCAACTCAATCTCCTGGCTGAGTCCCCGCAGGATCCCCAGCACCGTGTGCACTGTGGAAAGCCCCATCAGACTGTCACAACCTTCTCCACAAGCAGCTAATGGGTTCAAACTGCTGACCTTTGATTTGGTGCCAAGAGCTTAATCATTGTGCTACTTGGGTTCCTGATTTGTTTTTAGCCTAAAACTTCCAAGTTATTACTCTTCATTTCAACTAAAATCTCCCTGCTTTTTGAACTCTATATTTGAACATTCAGAAGAACTTACATGTTTCTATAGATAAAACATTGATACGAAGTTACCGTTTTATACAAAGTGTGCAATCCTTACACACTGCTTGAAACCACAGCTTCTGGTTTTATAACGTTATCACTGAGCATTTTTTCTTTTTGTATTTAATCTATTCTAGGAATTTTAGCATAATTTTATTTAATTTTCAGTATTACAGTATTTGTGTTAACTAATTTGATTATTGTCAAAGCTGAAGACAAAACAAGTTCAGAGAACCAAAATATGACTTTGATTATATCCCTCCTGAATTGAGAGACCATCTAAAGAATGGATCTGATGCCACTTGAACACTAGTTACTGAAAACCAGATGAATTGTGGGATGAAATCAAGAACATAATTGAAGAAAGCAAAAAGTCATGAAAGAGGCAGGAAAGGAAGAAAAGACCAAATGGATGCCAGAAGAGACTCTGAAACTTTCTCTTGAAGGGAGAGTAGCTAAATTACATGGAAGAAATGACAAGATAAAAGGGCTGAACAGAAGATTTCAAAGAGCACCTCAAGAAGACAAAGTCAATTATTATTATGATACATACAAATACCTGGAGTTAGAAAACCAAAAGGAAG
>NW_006921600.1:23771673-23775791 GCF_000298275.1 Orycteropus afer afer | reverse complement strand
CCGAGCTGCCCTTCAGGTCTGGAATTGAACCCACACCTGTGGTTTCCAGCCAAACAATGTACAGGCATGTGAGTTAAACATTTACCTCAAGTAGAGAGATGCCCTGGAGAGAACAGTCATGGGAGAAGGAAGGGCTTCTTATGCACAAGGAGACAGCTCAGGGCGCAGGAGAGTATGGAGGGAAGAGGTAACTATGGGGGAGGAAGTGGGAGGGGAGCTGTTGCATTGTGGTAAACTGTGGTGAATGACATGAAACAAAGTATATGTGAACTGCTGTATGGAAAGTGAATTTGCTCTGTAAATCTTCACCCAAATCACAATAATAATAATAATAAAAGAATAGAAAATATCTAAGCCAGGACTTTTTTTCCTTGGTAATTTTTTATTTTTATTTATTTATTTATTTAAAGAGCTTGTTTTACATTTGACATTACATGTACATTTAGTTTCACTCCCCATTTACCATGTCCAACCCTAACCCAGTCTCCTCCCCACCCCCACCCTGTAACCCTCCCTCTGAGCCCCTTATATTTATGCAATCCTGTTTGTCCTGCATTTCATCAATTTGAATGTTGGTCCTCTGGTGCCCCGTGGTCTATTGGTCTAAGGGATGTATTACCATAGAGTATATAGGTGCGTCATCCTGGGTTGAGTGGTCTGCATGTACATCTTGTTAACAATTGGCCTGAGAACCAGCCCCTGGGGGTGCATTTTATTCCAGGCACAGAATGTATTCCAGGGCCATAGTACTGGGGGTCTCATCAGACTCCATTTGACCAGTAATTCTGTTCATTATTGAGTTTTTGGATTTTGTTCCATGTTTTCCCTCCCACTCTATCCAGGATCTCCAGATTTGATTCTTTCCTGAGTGGTTGGCATTGGTAGCCAAGCACCATTTAGTTCTTCTGGTCTCAAGGACCATCTTGTCCTAGGGCTGATTGCTTCCAAATGTCCTTTTTTTTTTTTTTTTTTTTTTTTTTTGCATTATTCTTCACTTTCAATGGTAGGAAACCATTATCTGCATCTTAGATGGCCACTTGAAAGGTTTTAAGACCCCAGTTGCTACTCACCAATGTAGGATGAGGAACAAGGATTTTGTGTATTTTGTTGTGCCAATTGAGTCTGGTGCCCCCCAGCACTATGGTCCTGAGACGGTAGTTCTATTGGCTCTCTCCCATAGTGTCTGGGTATCTGTGAGGGATTACTTTGTATCTGTCTTCTATTGTTTCTGTAAGGATTGCAGGCATTTTGTATCATTGATGTCTGTGCAAGATTATCCTCAGCTGAATCTATCCTTGGTCTGGAGTATACTCCTGTTCACTGACCCCCATCTGATCCTCTCTGGTGTCTATGTGTTTATCTGTAGCTTGGTGTTTGGTGTTAGTAGTAATGCAGTATTGCAGATACATTGGTTGGTATTACCATCTATCGTCTATCTCTTACATGCACATTCAGTGTCTTCCCATTTCTTAATGTTATCATGGTGGTCACAAACCCTTTCCGTATATCCCTCCCATTACCCATGTCAGTGTGTGGGCCCCAATTAGACCAAAATTAATCCCACCCCTTCCCTCCCCATCCCGGTAACCTACAAAATGAGTTCCCTTTCCCAAGCAAACCTTTCTTTGTCTTTTTACAGTAACGGGCTCATAAAGTACTTGTCCTTCTGCGATTGACTTATTTCACTCAGCATAATGTCTTGCAGGTCTATCCATGTTGTGAAATGATTCGCATATCCCTCATTGTTCTTTAATACAGCATAATCTGTTGTGTGCATGTACCATAATTTGGTTATCCACTCATCTGTTGATGGGCATTTAGGTTGTTTCCATCTCTTTGCTATAGTGAATTGTTCTGCGATGAACATAGGTGTACATATGTCTGTTCATGCGCTGTCTCTCACCTCTTTAGTATATATTCCTAGTAATGGAATTGCTGGGGCAAATGGTACTTCTATTTTCAGTTTTTTAAGGAAACATCATACTGTTTGCCACAATGGTTGTACCATTTTACAATCCCACCAGCAATGCACGAGAGTTCCAATCTCTCTGCAACCTCATCACCATTTGTTATTTTCTGTACTGTTGAACTTTGCTATTATTGCTGGGGTGAGATGATATCTCATTGTTGTTTTGATTTGCATCTCTCTAACTATTAATGATTGTGAGCAATTTCTCATGTGTTTGTTGGCTGCCTGTATATCTTCTTCGGTGAAGTGTCTGTTCAAGTCTTTTGCCCATTTGTGAATTGGGTTATTTGTCTTTTTGGTGTTGAGGTGTTGAAGTCTTCTATAGATTTTGGAGATAAGTCCTTTATCAAATACGTCATAGGCAAATATTTTTTCACAATCTGTAGGTTCACTTTTTACCCTTTAGACAGAGTCTTTCGATCTGCATAAGAATTTAATTTTTAAAAGGTCCTAGTCATCTAGTTTCTCTTCTACCTCCTGCACATTCTGCGTTATGCTTGATAGTCTATATATGCTGTAAATTAGGGCTCCCAGATTTGCCCCTATTTTATCTTTAATGAATTTTATAGTTTTGGGTTTTAAATTTAAGTCTTTGATGCAGCCTGAGTTTGTTTTTGGGTATGGGGTGAGGTATGGGTCTTGTTTCATTTTTCTGCTGGTGGATATTCAGTTTTGCCAGCACCATTTGTTAAAGAGGCTGTCTCTTCCCCATTTAATGATTTTGGACCTTTGTCAATGATCAGTTGTCCATAGATGGATGGGTCTATATCCGGACTTTCAATTCTGTTCCATTGGTCCATCTGTTCTGTCATTGTACCAATACCATGTTGTTTTGACTACTGTGGCTGTATAGTATTTCTTAAGATCTGGAAGTGTAAGACCTCCCACTTTGTTCTTCTTCAGAAGCGCTCTGCTTATCTAAGGTCTCTTTCTTTTCCATATGAAATTAGTAATTGGTTTTTCCATGTCCTTAAAGAATTTTGTTGGAATCTGGATCGGGATTGAGTTAAATGTGTAGATTGCTTTAGGTAGTATTGACATTTTCACAATATTCAGTCTACCTATACATGAACAAGGTAGGTTCTTCCATTTATGTAGTGTCCTTGTTGTCTCTTGTAGCAGTGTTTTATAGTTTACAGTTTTCTTTGTATAGGTCTTTTGTGTCTCTGGTGAGGTTTATTCCTAGATATTTTATCTTTTTAGTAGCTATTATAAATGGTATTTTCCCTTATTTCTTTATCAAAGGACTCTTTGTTGGTGTAGAGGAATCCAACTGATTTTGGTATGTTGACCTTGTATCCTGCCACTTTGCTGAACCTCTCTATTAGTTCCAGTTGTTTTTTTGTGTGTTTTTTTGAGTCCCTTGGGTTTTCTATATACAGGATCATATCATCAACAAATAGAGATAGTTTTACTTCTTCTTTGCCAATTTCTATGCCTTTTATTTCTCTTTTCTTGCCTTGTCCTGGCCAGGACTTCCAATACAATATTAAATAGAAGGGTGGTGATAGAGAGCAGCCCTGTCTGGTTCCCGTTCGTAAGGGAATACCTTGACTCTTTCTCCATTAATAATGATGTTGGCCATTGGCTTTTCATTTATACCCTTTATTATGTTGAGGAATTTCCCTTCTATCCCTATTTTGCTGAGAGTTCGGAACAGAAATGGATGTTGGATTTTATCAAATGCCTTTTCTGCATCGATTGCTATAATCATATGGTTCTTTCCTTTTGTTTTGTTTATGTGGTGGATTACACTGATTGTTTTTCTGATGTCAAAACACCCTTGTAAATCTGGTATGAATCCCACTTGTTCCGAGTGTATTAATTTTTTGATATGTTTTTGGATTCTGTTGGCTAGGATTTTGTTAAAGATTTTTGCATCTATGTTCATGAGGGATATTTGCCTGTAGTTTTCCTTTCTAGTGTTGTCTTTCCCTGGTTTTGGTATTAGTGCTATGCTTGCTTCATAAAATGAGTTTGGGAGTATTCCATCTTTTTCTGTGTTCTGGAATAGCTTGAGTAGCATAGGTGTCAACTCTTCTCTGAATATTTGGTAAAATTCTCCAGTGAAGCCATCAGGGCCAAGGCTTTTCTTTGTGGGAAGTTTTTTCATGACCTGTTCAATTTCTTCTTTTGTTATAGGTCTGTT
>NW_006921600.1:23769097-23770353 GCF_000298275.1 Orycteropus afer afer | reverse complement strand
TTTTTTTTTTTTTTTTTTTTTGTCATGTTGTTGGTGTTTTCTTGGTCCATATACTTTTCTGTGCTGAGTTTGGTTTGTTGCCTAATGTTTCCTCTCTTTTCTTCTTTATTGTTGGTTTTGTGCTTATTAAACCCATATGTTTTATTTCCTTCTGTATTTGCTCAGGGGGATTGTTAATTTTCTCCATGGTTACCTTGGAGTACATTCTTGTCTCTACATTTTTAGAACAGTGTGTTCTGTGAAGACATTGTCTTGTTTTCCTCTACATTTGGAAGTTGGTACCAAGAAGTTTTATTCCCTCTAATAGGTTAGTTGTTGTTGCTGTGCTGATTGACTTTCTTGGTTTTTAGTGTACAGTGTTTTATGGTCTTATTTTGAGTTACTATTTCTGATTTGGTTTTAGTGTTGATGCCACCTATCCTAATTTTTTTAATCTCTGTTGTGAGTTCTTTATTGGAAGGACTTCCTTAAGTATTTCTCATAGGGTGGGTCTGTTTTTCACAAAATCCCTTAATTTCTGTTTGTCTGAGAATGCCTTGATTTCCCCCTCATATTTGATGGATAATTTGGCTGGATATAGGATTCTTGGTTGGAAGTTCTTTTCCTTCAGTGTTTTATATATGCTGTCCCATTGCCTTCTTGTGTGTGTGGTTTCTGCTAAGTAATTGGAGTTCAGCCTAACTGTTTGATTATTATAAGTAATATTTCTTTTATCCTGGGCAGCTCTCAAAATGTTTTCTTTGTCTTTGGTTTTAGAGAGTTTGATTATAATATGCCTCAGTGTTTTTCTCTTGGGATCTATTTTGTGTGGGGTTCTATGAGCTTCTAGAATAAATATCTTTTCTTCCTTCATGATATGGGGTAAGTTTTCTGTTAGTAGTTCTTCTACAATTTTCTTGGTGGTTTTTTTCACCTTTTCTTCTTCTGGAATTCCAGTGAGTCTTATGTTGTTACTTATTATGTCAACCCATATAATTCTTAAGTTTTCTTCATTTCTCTTAAATCTTTGTTCTGATTTTTCTTGATATAGTCTGGTGTCCATGGATTTGTCTTCTATTTGGGATATGCATTCTTCAGCCAGTTCTATCCTACACTTTTGTGCTTCCACTGTATTGTGTAATTCTGTAATTTTGGTATTCATCTTCTGGATTTCTAACTGCTGTTTTTGTATGAGTTCTGATTGTGCATTAATCTTGTTATTTTGTTCTTGAATGATTTCCCTGAGTTCTTCCAAGGAACTGTCTGTGTTCTTCTTG
>NW_006921600.1:23761914-23768877 GCF_000298275.1 Orycteropus afer afer | reverse complement strand
TTTTTTTTTTGTTTGTTTGTTTGATTTGAGGTTGCCTATTGTTTTCTAGACATTTTGAGGTTGTCTTTAACTGTTGATTATGTATTTATTTGTTTTATCTTGGTTTTATGATTTAATATTTTGAAAAGGTAGAGCTGGTATATTTTATTTTTTTAGTTGTTAATTCAGGTATGCTGGGTTGCTTTGCAGTTTTCTTTGTGATGATGGAATCACTGTGTGGAGTGTGGATATGGGTTTCTGTTTGTCGTAAAGAGAGTTTAGAATTTGAACTGGGAGGTATTATGGTGGTGAAATGTGGTTTCTTCTACTGGATAAGTGACATTATTGGCGGAGAAGATGAGAGTGGAAGAGAGGAAGAAGTAAAGCTCCCCATTGCTAGGGGCAGTTTCTAGGGCTTTGAGCAGGCTGCTAATGATGACGTTGTACTGTTACTCACAGGTCCGCAGCTCAAGTTGAGCAAAGACTCCAGTTGTTAGAGGGTTGCCACTTACCACCAGGCTCAGACACACGAAAAAACCCTGCTCCCAAGGCCCCTCAGCACCAAAAAGCTAATCCAAGACAACTGTCTGACTCTGTGATCTGCCGCAGGAATTCCTCTCTGGGCCCTCCCACCTGTGGCACCAGCCCAGACCATGATCCATGGCAGGAGTTCCTCCCAGGGCCCACAGACCTGCATCGCTGGCCCACACTGTGATCCACCACTGAAGTTCCTCCCTGGGACTGCCTTGGTTTCAGTGGCACTGGAGTCAGGCCAGTGCCCACTCAGACCCAGTGGTCCCAGTATTACTGACAAAGTCATGTGCAGGCCCCTCAGTGCCACAAAGCTGACCAAAGCCTGTTTAGTGATCTGCTGCAGGGGCAGCACCCTGGGCTTGTGCTCTTGCAGCACCAGTGGACTCTCTGCTTGGGTGTCATTGCTAGACGTGACCACCTGCCCCTAGCCAACCCTAGTTACTGATAAAATCAGGCCTTGGGGTGATTGCTGGTATGCTGGTGGTCGCTGGTATGCTGGTATGGTATGTCTTCTTCCTTAACCCAGGGAGGTCTCAGATGGCCTCTCTCGCCTGCCGGTCAGCACTCCCTCAGGAAGGTCTCCAATGGCCTTTCTCGGCTGCATATTGGCAATCTGCAGGGTGGATATCCTGATCATGTTATTTTTTTTCCCCTGTCCCTTTCTCCTTTCCAATCTTATTCCCCTGAGTTTGGTGCACTCTGACTCAGTGAGCTGTTCAGAGCACCAGAATCCCCAATTCAAACTGCTGTACCTAGTTTTTCAGGGACCACCAGCCACTCCTCGGAAGGAAGATGGGGCAACTTACTTCCGTAGTGATACTGCCTCGGAAACCCAAGGAGGGGTAACTATGAGTTGGGTCCGACTCGACAGCATATAACAACAACAACAACAAAGATGCTAGAGGGAATTAACGTGGTGATTACTGATGAGACTCCATTTTGAAACTCCCCTTGGTAATTTTTTTATGATCTGTACATTTTCTTCTTTTGTTATGGGTCTGTTCAGATTTTCTACTTCAGTCTGTGTCAGATTTTCTACTTCAGTCTGTGTTAGTTTAGGTAAGTAGTGTGTTTTTGTTGTTATTGTTATGTGCTGTCGAGTCGGACCCAACTCATAGTGACCGTTCCTTGGGTTTCCGAGGTGGTATCACTATGGAAGTAGATGGCCCAACCTTCCTTCTGAGGAGTGGCTGATGGGTTTGAAACGCCAGCCTTCTGGTTAGCAGTCAAGTGCCTTAGGCACTATGCTACCAGTTTTCAAATTTATTGGAGTACAGTTCTTCATTGTATCCTGATACTACTCTTTTTATTTCTGTTCGTTTTGTTGTGGTGTCACCCCTTTCATTTCTTATTTGTGTTATTTGCATCTTCTCTTTCTTTTCCTTTGTTAAGTTTGCCAGTGGTTTGTCAATTTTATTAATCTTTTCAAAGAACCGACTTCTAGTCTTGTTGATTTTTTCTCTTGTCTTTCTATTTTCTGTTTCACTTATTTCTGCTTGAATTTTTTAAATTTATTTTCTTCTGGTGACTGTAGGCATTTTATGCTGATCTATGTCTGATTGTTGAAGATGTTGGGTTAAGGTGTTGATTTTGGTTGTTTCTTCTTTTTTTGATATGTTGTATCTGTTGCTATAAATTGCCCTCTGATCATTGCTTTTGCTGTGTCCCAAAGATTTTAGTATGTTGTGTTTCCATTCTCATTTGATTCCAGGAATTTTTTTATTTTATTTTTTATTTCTTCTATTACCTAGTCATTTTTCAGGAGGGCATTGCTCAGTTTTCATGCATTTGCTCTTTTTCTGTTGGTCTTCCTAGTGTTGATTTCTAATTTTATAGCGTTGTGATCTGGGAAGATGCTTTGCAGTTTTTCAGTGTTTTTAAATTCATTGAGGCTTGCTTTGTGACCTAACATATGGTCTATCCCAAGAATTGTTCCATGTGTTCTGGAAAAGAATGCATATTGTGCTGTTGTTGGGTGAAGTGCTCTTTAGATGTCTATAAGGTCAAATTGGTTGATAGTTTTGTTTAGTTTTTCTGTATCTTTGTTGAATTTCTTTCCAGTTCTATCTTTTATTGAAAGTGGTGTATTAAAGTCTCTTACTGTTACTGTGGATTCATCTGTTTGTCTTTTTAATTCTGTTAAAGTCTGGTTTGTGTATTTTAGGGCTCTTTCATTGGGTGCATAGATATTTATTATGATTATGTTCTCTTGTTCAGTTGATCCTTTATTCATTATATAGTGTCCTTCCTTGTCTCTTATGGTAATTTTTATCTTAAAGTCTATTTTATCAGAAACTGGTATTGCCACTCCTGCCCTTTTTTGGTTGCCATTTGCTTGATACATCTTTCTCCAACCTTTTATTTTTAGTCTATTTTTGTCTTTGTATCTAAGGTGAGTTTCTTGTAGACAGCATATTTATGGGTCATATTTTCTTATCCAGTCTGCAACTCTCCATCTCTTGAATGGTGCATTTAATCCATTTACATTCAGTGTAATTATTGACAAATATGAATTTGTTGATGTCATTCTGTTTTGTGTTTTTTTTTGTGTGTGGTGTTGCTGATTTCTTTGTTCCACATAATTTTCTGTGATGAGCTCATTTTGTTTATGAATCATATTATCATCTCTTTCCTTGCTATTGTTTTAGTATTTGCTAAATATTTGGGTTTGTCTTCTTTTTTATTTTGATGTGAAGGTTTATTATTTTTCTTTGAGGTTATCCTGTGATTTGTTATTTTCTTCCCAACTTTAAAACAGTCTGTTCTATCTCACAATTGACTTGACTTCCTCACTATTTAGAAGTTCTGAAACTACACTATTTATTCCCTCTTTTTGGTCTGTAGTTGTCCTCATTTGCCAATTGATGTCTCTGATTTTCTGTTTTCAGTCTTATAAGCATATTTTACTTTGTATACTTCTATAACTGGGTTGGTTTCTGGGTTATGTCATCATGCATGTTAATCATCAGTTGCTGTTTCCTTTTGTTAGTTCTCTGTCTGAAGTACTCTCTTTAACATCTTTTATAAGGGTCTGGTTTTAACAAATTACCTTAATTTCTGCTTTTCTGGAATCTCCTACTTTCACCCTCATATTTGAGAGACAATTTTGCTGGAGATAAATAAATATAAATAAATAAATACACACACACACACACACACACACATACACATACACATACACTCACCCCCATTGCTTTCTCACTTGCGTGGTTTCTGCCGAGAAATCAGAGCTTAGTCTTAATGGTTGCCCTTTGTAGGTAACTTTTCATTTTTCCATGCTCCTTTCAGGATTCTTTGTCTTTGATTTTGGTGAGTATGATGATATGTCTTGGTGATTTTCTTTTTGGGTCTATCCTGTTTGGGGTTCATTGAACTTCTTGAATGGATATAGTCTTCTCTTTCATTTTGGTTACCTAGTGTGCTCTAAAAGAAGATATACCACAAGTGGGATGGCTTAACAAATAGGAGTTTATCTTCTTACAGTTTGGGAGGCTAGAAGTCCAAGTTCAAAGTGCCAGGCTCTAGGGGCTGGGTGAAAGACCCTCAACTATGGGCTTCAGCTCTACCTCTTGCTCCCTGCCCACTGAAGCTGGAGGCTTTTCTTCTTTCAGGCAGCTGTTGGCTGCTGAGGCTGACAAACCCAAGGTCAACAAGTAACAAGGCACAGTCCCAATATTACTAAACCACACAACAGACCATTGATTCAAGTCTGTTAAGAGTGCCAAAATCGGCAGAGCATAGCAGGCTGCTGAATGAAGACTTGGCTACATGCAGGGTACAAGTGTGCCAAAAGCTAGAGACCTTCCTCAAAGCTGCTTCTTATATACTGGAAGCAGACCACATCCCTAAATCAGCTACTCAGCTGCTCCAGTAGATTCCACCATGCAATTGATTGCCAATCTCACCATGGGGAATAACTACACAGCCAGGCCCAGACAAGTTGACACACAACTTTAACTACTACATTCATCATATTAGGAAAATTCTCTTCCAACAAATACTCAGCAATTTTCTCTGTGGTCTTATCTGTCTCTTCCTGCTCTGGAATTCCATTTATATGTAGGTCATTCCTCTTGATGGTATCCCACATGAATCTTAGGCTTTCTTCATTTTGTTTTGCTCTTTTATCTGATTGATCCCTTGACACAGTAGTAGGGAGATATTTGTCTTCAATCTCAGTAATTCTTTCTTCCATTGATTTAAGGGTACTCCTTTGCCCATTCAATGTGTTATCTATTTTTGAAATCTTAGTATTAATCTTCTAGATTTCTATTTGTTGTTTTTATATAATTTCTAATTTTTTATTTTGTCAATTTTTTCTTGTATTGTTTTCCTAAATTGTTCTAGATTTTTAATTTTGTCAGTGTTTTCCTTGATCTGTCTCTCAATCCATTGAAGGTACCCAAATATAATTCTTTTGAATTCCTTATAAAGGAGTTCCAATGCTGCTTCTTTCTCAGGGATGTTTTCTGGGTCTGTATCCTGGTCCCTTGTTTATATTACTTTATCTTGTTTCTTTGTGTGGACTGTGACAGTCTGTTGTCTCTGAGACATTGTGTTGCTGTTTTATTTATGTTTAATTTGTGGTTGTAAGTTGGTATGGTTCACACGAGATTTTTTTCCCCTTCATTTTGTTTTGATATATCTGTTTGATCAGGGTACTGTCTTCCTCTGTTTGTTAGTTGTTAGCACTTAGGCACTCAACACCTGTCTCCTGGTGAGTGTGATAGAGAATGAGAATATGTGCACAGATCTCTGTTAGCTGTTCATAAAGAGCAGTTGAGGGTGAGTTGAGCTGGTATTGGCTGCCGTTTGTCATGGTCAGTTGGTGCAAAAGCAAGTGGTGGCCCTCAGTGGGTGGGGCTTCAGGAGGTGCAGGTGTGATTGGGTTGTACGGGAATAGTTGCTGTCTCCCACTAACTTAGACAATAAATAAATAAATAAATAAATAAATAAATAAATAAATAAAACACCAAAAAAATAAAAACAAGAGAACTGCATAAACAGGAATAATCACACACACACACACACACACACACACAAACACACAAAGAAATGCAATAAATGAGAAGAAAAATTTTCAAAATATGTTTTAAAAGGATAAATGTAACATAATGAGAAAAATAGAAGAAAAAAGATCCACTGTATCTGTGCAGGGAGGAATGAGAGAAAAGAGCAAGAGTAAAAGATTAAGAAAAAATGGGAAAGCTGCAAAAAGAAAAACAGGGTTGGGAAGAACCAAAAGAAAGAAAAAAGAAGGGAACCAGAAAAAGGGAAGAGAAAAAAAGAAAAGAAAGAAAGAAAAGAACCAGGGATGGAAAAGAGGGGGAAAAAAAAAATTAAAGGAAGAAAGGAGGAAGATCAAAGGAATAATTTAATAGCAAACAAACAAAAACTAAACTGTTGGGGATGGAGCATGGTACCCAGGCTCTGTCAGGGCATAGAACAGAATGGAATTTCTGCTGGCTCTGTCAGGGCACAGAACAGAATGGAATTTCTGTTGGTCAAGAAGGTTGGGGGAGGTAGGGAATGGCCACACCCTTGCTCACCAAGAGAGTGTGGGGTATAAGAGCAACAAGGGGAATAGCACACCTTTGCAGTCGTCTGCCTCCAGTGCAGTCACCCATGCTGTCCCTGGCAAGCAGAATCCACTCTTATGTCACTATCTGGGAAAGAGCACCACTTGCATACATTCAAAATGGCTACGCCTGCCACACACAAACATTCAAAATGGCTGTACCCTCAGGACAGCCACTGGCAGTCCACAGGTCCCTTTGTCTCCTTCCTTGCCATTTTCCTTTCTGATCATCAGGCACCAATGCAGTCCTTGCCCATGCAGTCCTTGGTGAACAGAGCAGATTTTTAGGTTGCTATCAGAAAATATTCAAAATGGCTGTGCCCCAGGACAGCTAGTAGTCTGCTGCTCCGTTTGTCTCTTCATTCACTCTTTCATTCAGATTCTTCTGCTAGTTGGTATTTAATCCACTTCTTTATCCTTCATTTCAAAGCTCAGAGTTCCAGGATCATCTTCTGAGTTGTTTCAATTGGTTTCTCATTGCTTTGTTGTAGCGGGTCTCTGTAGCTTGTCTGCCTATTCCAGCATCTTGCCAGAACTCCTAACTCAAGAATAGTAAAAATTCTTTACATCTCTCATTCATTACTCACAACAACCTTCTGAAACAGGCAAAACAGAATAGTTATCTCCATATTTCGGATTTAAAAACAAAAAACAAGACTTAGAAAAAAAGTTATTTTGGGGGAAAAAAGTAAGTGGCAGCACTGAGACTTTTACTTGGATCTTCCATTCTAGGGCTAGGCCAGATCCTGGGGATACAAGAATGAACAGAACAGGGGCTTCCAGCAAGATGGCGGACTAGGCAGAAGGATTGCAAAGACCCTCTTCAACAAAGAAAAGGGAAACCAATTAACACAGACACAGAAGATAATCTT
>NW_006921600.1:23726075-23735663 GCF_000298275.1 Orycteropus afer afer | reverse complement strand
TGTGCTAGTTGGGGTTTAGTCCACTTCTGTATTCTTCCCTTCAAGGCTCAGGGGTCCAGGATTATCTTCTGTGTCTGTGTTAATTGGTTTTCCTTTTCTTTGTTGAAGAGGGTCTGTGCAGTCCTTCTGCCTAGTCTGCCATCTTTGTAGTTTTAGCTTTTACAGTTAGATCTTTGATCTATCTTGAGTTAGTTTTTGTGTGTGGTGTGAAGTATGGATCCTGTTTCATTTTTCTGCAAATGGATATTCAGTTCTGGCAGCACAATTTGTTAAAGAGACTATTTCTTCCCCATTTAATGGTTTTTTGCCTTCTGTCAAAGATCAGGTGTCCATAGGTGAATGGATTTACCTCTGGGTTCTCAATTCTGTTTCACTGGTCTGTGCATCTGTTGTACAGGTGTTAGGCCATTTGGACTACCATGGCTGTGTAGTAGTCTCTAAGATTGGTAAATGTGAGACCTCCTACTTTGTTCTTCTTCTTCAGTAGTGCTTTGCTTGTCTGGGATTTCTTTCCTTCCATATGAAATTGGTGATTAGTTTTTCCATCTCTGTAAAGAATGTTGATGGACTCTGGATCAGGATTGCATTATATCTATAGATCGCTTTGAGTAGCATTGACATTTTTACAAAGTCTTTCTACCCATGAGCATGGTATATTCTTCTATTTATGTGTTTCTCTCTTTTTTTGCAGTAGTATTTTATAGTTTTCTTTGTATAAGTCTTCTATATTCCTGGTTAGGTTATTCTTAAGTATTCTTTTGGTGGCTACTGTAAATGGTATTGCTTCCTTAATTTCCCTTTCAGAGTTCTTTATTAGTTTAGAGGGATCCAACTGATTTTTGGATGTTAATCTTGTCCCTTGCCACTTTGCTGAATGCTTTTATTATTTCCAGTAACTGTCTTGTAGAATCCTTGATATTTTCTTTGTTTAGGATCATATCATGTGCAATTAAGGATAGTTTTACTTCTTCCTTACCAATCTGGATGCCTTTTATTTCCCTTTCTTGTCTTATTGCTGTGGTTTGGACTTCCAGTACAATACTGAATAAGAATAGTGATAAAGGGCATCTTTGTCTGGTTCCCATTCTCAAGGTGAATGCTTTTAGTTTCTTTCCATCGACAATAATTTTGGCTGTTGGTTTTGTGCATATGACCTTATTTATGTTGAATAATTTCCCTTCCATTCCTATTTTGCTGAGAGTTTTATCAGGTAGGATGTTGGATTTTATAAAATAAATGCCTTTTATGCGTTGATTGTTATGATCTTATGGTTCTTTTCCTTTGTTTTATTTATGTGGTAGATTATTTTGATTGATTTTCTAATGTTAAATCATCCTTACACAGCTGGTATGAATCCCAACACCCTTGATGTTGGATACTATTGGCTATGGTTCTGTTGAGAATTTTTGCATCTATATTCATGAGGAATATTGGTTATAGTTTTCTTTTTAGTGATGTTTTGCCTGGCATTGGTTTATGCTTGTTTCATAGAATGAATTTGGGAGTATTCCATTCTCCCACATGTTTTGGAATACTTTGAGTAGATTTAGTGTTGGCTCTTCTCTGAATGTTTGGTAGAATTCTCCAGTGAAGCCATGTTGGCCAGGGCTTTTATTTTGTTGGGAGTTTATTATTATTATTGTTGTTGTTGTTGTTGTTAATGATCTCTCCAATTTCTCCTTTTATTATATGTCTGTTCAAATTTCCTACTTCAGTTTGTGTTAGATTAGGTAGGTAGTGTATTTCTAGAAATATGTCCAATTTTTCTAGGTTTTCAGATTTGTTCGAGTATAGCTCTTCATCGTGTCCTGTTATTATCCTTTTTAGTTATGTTGGTTCTGTTGTGGTGTCACCCATTTCCTATATTATTTGTGTTATTTTCATCTTTTCCTTTTTTTCCTTTGTTAGATTTACCAGTGGTTTGTTGATTTTTATTAATCTTTTCAAAGAACCAACCTCTAGTCTTGATTCTCTCTACTTTTCTGTTTCATTTATTTCTTTTCTAATCTTTAGTGGTATTATTTCCTTTTTTCTGGTGACTGTGGGTCTTTTTTGCTATTCTTTCTATTTTTAGAGTTGTAGGGTTAAGGTGTTGATTTTGGCTCTTTCTTCCTTTTTGATGTATGCATTTACTGATACAAATTGACATGTGAGCACTGCTTTTGGTGTGTCCCAAAGGTTTTGCTTTCCTTCTTGTTTGATCCTAGGTTTTACTTTAATTATTATTTCTTCCTCCTCTCCTCCTTCTTTTTTTTTTTTTTTAAGCAAGGTGTTGTCTAGTTTCCATGTATTTGATTTTTTTTTTTCTTTTGGCCTGTTTCTTCGTTATTTACTTCTAATTTTATAGCATTCTGATCTGAGAAGATGCTTTGTAGTATTTTGATGTTTTTTAAATTTATTGATGCTTGATTTGTAGCCTAACATATGGTCTATTCTGAAGAATATCCATGTGCACTGGTAAAGAATGTATACTGTACTATTGTTGAGTGAAACATTTTGTATGTGTCTATGAGATTGAAAAGGATCTCTGGTGGCATAGGTCCTAAGACATTTGACTGCTAACCAGAAGGGTGGTCGTTCAACCCCACCAGCCATTCTGTGGAAGAAAGACTGGGCAATCTACTTTGGAAAAGATTTACCACCTTGGAAACCCAATGAGGGTCACTATGAGTCAGAATTGACTCGATAATAGTGAGTTTGGGTTTTTGGTTTTATGAGATCGAATTGGTTGATTTTGTTGTTTAGATCTTCCATATCCTTGATGAGTTTCTTTCTAATTGTTCTGTCCTTTATCAAAAGTGATATGTTAAAGTCCCCTACTATTATTGTGGGGTTATCTATTTCTCATTTCAATTCTGTTAAAGTTTGTTTTGTGTATTTCAGAGCTCTTTCATTGGGTGGGTAGATATTTCTATGGTTATGTCTTTTTTTTGGATTGACTCTTTAATCCTTATATAATGTTTTCCTTGTCTCTTAGGCTGGTTTCTGCCTTAAAGTCTATTTTTATCAGAGATTAATATTGCTGCTCCTGTTTTTTTTTTTTTTTGGTTGCCATTTACTTGATATATATTTATATATGTATTTAGCATTCTTTGATTTTTAGCTTGTTTTATATTTGTGTCTGATATTTTTCTCTGATAAGCAACATATTTATGGGTGATGCTTTGTTACCCATTCTGCCACTCTCTGTCTTTTGACTGGTGTATTTAATCCATTTACTTTCAGTGTAATTATCAATAGGTATGAATTTACTGCTGTCATTTTGTTCTGTTTATTGTGTTGATGATTTCTTTGTTCCATATACTTTTCTGGGCTGAGTTCTTTGTTTATGGATTTCCTTTTCATTTCGTTCATTGCTGTTGAATTTGTGTTTACTGAGTCTTTATTTTCTTCTTTTTATTTTGGTGAGAAGCCTTATTAACTTTCTTTGTGGTTACCTTGAAGTTTATTTTTATCTTAGCATAGTGCCTAAGGCACTTGACTGCTAACCAGAAGGCTGGTGGTTCAAACCCACCAGCCACTCCTAGGAAGAAAGGTTGGGCAATCTACTTCCACAGTGATACTGCCTCAGAAACCCAAGGAAGGGTCGCTATGAGTTGGTCTGACTCGATGGCACATAACAACAGCAACTACAGTCTGTTCTATCACCTTAACTTTCTCTCCCTAGATGTTTTGTATCTATACCATTTATTTCCACTTTTTGTTTTGAGTTATTGTTGATTACAGACTGACATCTCTGGTTCCCTATTTTCACTCTTACAGCTTTATTTTGTATTTGAAAAGTCTTTATCTGGATTGGTTTCTGGATGATATTGTCACGTGTCTTAATCTCAGGTTGTTGTCTAATGTTGTTGGTCCTCCGTCCAAAGGACTCCCTTCAGTATTTCTTTTAAGGTTGATCTTGTTTTTATAAATGCCCTTAATTTCCGTTTATCTGGAAGTTGCCTAATTTTACCATTGTGTTTGAGAGACAAGTTTGCTGGATTTATTATTCTTGGTTGGCATTTATTTTGTCTTTCAGGATTTTATATCTGTCATCCCATTGTCTTCTTGCCTGCATGGTTTCTGTAAAGAGGTCAGAGTTTAGATTTAGTAGGTAACTTTTTTTTTTTTTCCCCCAAGCTGCTTTCAGGATTCTTTCTTTGTCTTTGGTTTTAGAAAGTTTGATTATGTTATGTCTTGGTGATTTTCTTTTGAAATATATCTTAATTGGAATTTTTTGAGGTTCTGGATGGATATTTTCTAATCTTTCATGATATGTCATCTTTCAGGATATTAGGTAAGTTTTCTGCCAACAAATCTTTGAAACTTTTCTCTGTGCTTGTGGTGGTTAAGTTTGTGTGTCAACTTGGCTGGGCAGCTGGGCAGCCAGTGATAGTAATTCCCCATGATAAGACTGGCAATCAACTCCATGGTGGGACGTACCACAAGCAGCTGAGTAGCTGCTTTAGGGATGTGGTCTGTTTCCCATATATAAGAAACAGCTTTGGGAATGATCTCTAACTTATGGCACACTTGAACACTGCATGGAGCCATGTCATTGTTCAGCAGCCTGCCATGCTCTGCCAACCTGGGGACTTTCAATGGACTTGAGTTAATGGCCTGCCATGTGGTTTGGTAACATTGGGACTGTGCCATTTTATTTGTTGACCTTGGGCTTGTTAGCCTCAGCAGCCAGTAACTGCCTGAGTGAAGAGATGACTATAGCTTCAGTGGGCTGGGAGCAAGAGGCAGAGCTGAAGCCCAAGGTTAAGGGGGTTTCATCCAGTCCCTCGAGTCTGGCACTTTGAACTTGGACTTAAAAGCCTCCAAACTGTAAGAAAATAAACTTTTGTTTCTTCAAGCCACCCCATTTATGGTTTATATTCCTGTCAGAGCAGCACTAGGTAACCAGAACAGTGCTTCCCCCCCGCCTTTTTTTTTTTGGTCTCTTGCTTCATGTTGTGAAATTATAATCACATGTGAATTATCACTTTTGATGGTGTCCCACATAACTCTCAGACTTCATTCTTTTTTCTGATTTTCCACTACCAGATTAGCATCTCTATTTCATTGATTCTGACTTCCATTGATTCAATTCTACTCCTTTGTCCTTCCAATGTATCATCTATTTCTGAAATTTTAGTGTTAATCTTCTGCATTTCTAGTTTTGTGTGTGTGTGTCTGTGTGTGGTTTCTAATTGTCAATTTATTTTGTTCTTATATTGTTTTCCTAATTCTTCTAGAGTTTTATCTGTGTTTTCCTTGATTTTGTCTGTATTTTCCTTGATCTCTTGGAGGGCCATATCTATAATCCTTTGAATTCCTTATTAGGTAGTGTCTTAGGCTGGGTTCTCTAGAGAAGCAAAACCAGTGAAGTTTATGTGTGTGTATATTTATGGAATTTATCTCAAAGAAAATTTTCACAAGGTTGTAAAGGCTGGCAGAATCCCAAGTCTGTGGGTCAGATGTCATACTGATGGCTTCTTTGACTCATGTAGCTGCAGGAGCTGACAAACCCAAGAATGGCACATTAGATGGCAAGCTACTGGCTCACAGGCTGGGGAGGCTGATAATCTAAGATCAGAAGATAAGATGGCCAGCTGTTGCCTCACAGGCTGCATAAGCTTAACAAATTCTAAGGTCATCTGGCAGTATCGCAGGCTGCTGGCTCAAGTCCAAAGAACGAGGTCAGATGATGACAAGCCAGGTGCAAGATCCAGATCCAACAAAAAGCCAACCAGACAGCTTTTCCAGGATGTTCATATAAATTAGAAGTAGGCAACACCCTTGAGGAAATTCCCTTTCAAATGATGAGCTCATAGCAGATCTCATCATGGAGGTAATCACGTTATACCAGATCTCATTATGGGGGATGGCTATGTCATAACTATTAAACCATTGAGAACCATGGCCTAGCCAAGTTGACACACAACCTTAACTATCACAGGTAGTTTCATTACCATTTCTTCCCCAGAAAGGTTTCCTGGTACTTTAGTTTGGTTACTTACTTCAGCCATCTTGTTCTGCTTCTTTAGATGCTTTGATATTGTTTTTTCCAAGGCATTAAGATGTTATGTATTTACTTATTTATTGTATGTTTGTTTGCTGCATCCTTATTTTTTGTTATGCTTGTTTTGATACATCTGGGCAGGTGGAACAGGCATGCTGTTCTGGTCACTAGTCTGGCCACACTGGAGCACTTACCACCTGTGTACACATGGTTGTGTAAACATAGATCTCTCTTTGCTAGTCTTGTGGGGCAGCTGAAGGCTTATTGGCCAGGCATTGGCTGCTGTCTGTCATCGGTCCAGTGACACAGGAGCAGGCAGTGGCACTTGCCAAGTAAGTAGGACAGCAAGTGTGATGGGTGTGGTTGGCTAGTAAGGGCATGTTCCCCAACTCTCACCAGATGGGGGGCGAGTGTCAGGCAGTTATGCATGCTGCTACCTCTCACATGGTGAGAGGGTATGAGTTGTGGGCTGATGTGCATGAGGTCACATGCTTGCTACCCTTTGCCGGAAGGGAGGAAAAGGGGGGAGGGAGCAGTAGGCAGGCATGTTCTGAGTCCTTTTGCCACCACCTCTCACCAGGCAAGGGGAGGAGAGAGAAATTGGCTGCCTGGTGGGGCAAGCAGTTGGCCCTGCTGGGTTGGGTCAGCAGGCAAGAGGGGTGAGGCAAGATAGAGAAGCAAAATGATGTGTCTTTGTAGTCCCTATGCTAGTTCCCTCTAGCATCTTAGTGCCTGAAAAACTAGGTACAGCAATTTGAAATGGGGATTCTGGGGCTCTGAACAGCTCATTAAGTCAGAGTATGCCAAATTTAGGGGAGTAGGATTAGAAAGGAGAAAGGGGCAGTGCAATTACCCAGAGGGGGCAAAAATAACAAAAACAGGTGAACCTGCCCTGCAGAGTGCCGACAGGCAGGCAGGAAAGGCCATCAGAGACCTCCCTGGGGCAGTGGAGAGAATGCACCACAGCAGAGAACCTACGACCACTCCATGGATCTACCTTCAGCACCTGTTTTTTATCAGTAAACTTGGAACTGCTGGGTGGGAGCAGAGATTTCTCTGACTCTGGTACCACTGAAGCCTGACCAAGAGAACATTAGCACTGCAAGTGGGCATGCCCTGGGAGGAGCTCCTGTCACAGGTTGCAGATCAGGTCAGTTATCCTAAGTCAGCTTTTTGGCATGGAGGGGCCGGCACCTGCTTTTATTGATAAATTTGGGACCACTGGGTATGTGCAGACATTTATCTAGTTCTGGCACTGTTGAAGCCCAAGTAGAGAACATTAATGCTGCAAGTGGGCGGGCCATGGGAAGAAACCTGTCATGGATCATGGATCGGGGCAGTTATCCTAGGTCAGCTTTTGGCACGGAGGGGCCTGGAGAGTGGTGTTTTGCATGTGTCTGAACCTGGTGGAAAGTAGCAGCCCCCTAACAGTTGGAGTCTTTGCTAAACTTGAGCCGCAGGCCTGTAATAACAGTATAATGTCTTCATTAACAGCCCACTCAAAGCCCTAGAAACTGTTCCTGGCACCTTGGAGCCTTTCTTCATTCTCTCTTCTCCTCCCACTTCCCCTGCCTCTTCCCTGCCTCATCCAATAGAAAAACTACATTCAGCCACCATAATATCTGCTGGCTCAAATCCTAAACTCCCTTTATGACAAACAGAGACCTGCACCCATATTCTACACAGCTATTCCATCATCACAAGGAAAACTGCAGAGCAACCCAGCACAGCTGAATTAATAGCCAAAAACAAAATACACCAGCTCCACCATTTCAAAATATTAAATCCTAAAAACAAAACAAAACAAATCAATATATAACTAATAGTTAAAGACAACCTCAAAATGTCTAGGAAACAACAGGCAACCTCAATTCAAACAAATAAACAGGATAAGCCATTAGAAGTAAAATCTCAAACAAAAGTCTCATTAAACATGGAGGAAGAGGAGGCAATAGAATTATTTGAGAAGGAATTTAGAAGGTATGTTTATGGAGCTCTCGAAGAGCCTAAGGAAACCCGAAACAGAAGCAAGGAGAACAAGACACTTCCCTGGAAGAACTCAGGAAAACCATTCAAGAACAAAATAACAAGATTAATGCACAATCAGAACTCATACAAAAACAGCAATTAGAAATCCAGAAGATGAATACCAAAATTACAGAATTACACAATACAGTGGAAGCACAAAAGAGTAGGGTAGAACTGGCTGAGGAACTCATATCCTAACTAAAAGACAAATTGCTGGACACCAGGCTATATGAAGAAAAATCAGAACAAAGATTTAAGAGAAATGAAGAGAACCTAAGAGTTATATGGAACAACATGAAAAGAAACAATATATACCTCATTGGAATTCCAGAACAAGAAGAAGTGAAAAAAAACACTGAGAAAATTGTAGAAGACCTACTAACAGAAAACTTCCCCCATATCATGAAGGAAGAAATGATATTTGTCCAAGAAGCTCATAGAACCCCATATAGGATAGATCCCAAGAGAAAAACACCAAGACGTATTATAAACAAACTCTCCAAAACCAAAGACAAAGAATGAATTTTGCAAGCTGCCCGGGACAAAATAAGTATTACTTATAATAATCAAACAGGCTGAGCTCTGATTACTCAGCAGAAACCATGCAGGCAAGAAGGCAATGGGACGGCATATATAAAACACTAAAGGAAAAGAACTTCCAACCAACAGTCCTTTATCCAGCTTAATTGTCCATCAATTATGAGGGCAAAATCAAGGCATTCTCAGACAAACAGAAATAAGGGATTTTGTGAAAACCAGACCAACCCTACAAGAAATGCTTAAGGAAATCCTTACAACAGAGAAGAGCAAAATCAGGATACGTGACATAAACACTAAAACCAAATCAGAAATAGAAACTCAAAATAAGACCATAGAACATTGTATACTGAAAATCAAGGAAACCAACCTGCACATGACAACAGCAGCTAACCGAATAGAGGGAATAAAAATTCTAAGTACAAACTTCCAAATGGAGAGGAAAACAGAACAATGTCCTCATAGAACAGAGTGTTCCAAAAACGTAGAGACAAGAAGTCACTCCAAGGTGACCACAGAGAAAATTAACAATCCCCCTAAGCAAATCCAGAAGGAATGAAAACATACAGGTTTAATAAGCACAAAACCAACAATAAACAAAAGAGAGGAAGCACTTGACAACAAATTGAACTCAGCACAGAAAAGTATATGGACCAAGGAAACACCAGCAACATGACAAAAAAACACAATAGAATGACAGCAATCAATTCATACCTATCACTAATTACACTCAATGTGTGTGGACTAAATGCACCAATCAAGTGAAAGAGAGTGGCAGACTGGATAAGAAAAGAAGACCCATTGATATGTTGCCTACAAGAGACCCACCTTAGACACAAAGATAAAAACACATTAAGAGTTAAGGGGTGGAAAAAATATATACCAAGCCAATAGTAACCAAACAAGAGCTTGTTGTTGTTGTTGTTAGGTGCCATTGAAACGTTTCCAACTCATAGCGACCCCATGCACAGCAGAACGAAACACTGCCTGATCCACACCAGCTCCATGATCCCTGCTATACTTGAGCTCAT
>NW_006921600.1:23720839-23723634 GCF_000298275.1 Orycteropus afer afer | reverse complement strand
CCCTATTAACAGGTCTTCCTTTAAGCATATAGATACTATCCTATCACTGAAAGCATTGTACTTCAGGACAGATCTTGAAACATGCATTGTGATGATGAATGTCATGCCATTCCTCTTCAATTTGTCATTCCCAGGATAGTAGATCATATGGTTGTCTGATTCACAATGGCCAGAACCAGTCCATTTCAGCTCACCAATGCTGAGGATATCAATCTTTATGCGTTCCATTTAATTTTTGACAACTTCCAGTTTTCCTAGATTCATACTTCATATATTCCATGTTCCTATTATTAATGGATGTTTGCAGCTATTTCTCCTCAATTTGAGTCGTGCCATGTCAGCACATGGAGGTCCTGAAAGACTTATTTATCCATATCATTAAGATTGGTTCTACTCTGATGAGGCAGCTCTTTCCCTGTCCTATTTTGAGTGTCTTCCAACCCAAGGGGCTCATCTTTCTGCACTGTGTCAGACAGTATTTCCAAGCTATTCATAAAGCTGCCCAGCAATGTATCAGGCAGTGTTTCTCTGCTATTCATAAGGTTTTCCCTTGCCAATCTTTGAGAAGTGGTTGGCCTCCTCCTTCTTCCTAGTCTGTCTTAGTCTGTAAGCTGTGTTGAAACCTGTGCACCATGTGCAACTCTGCTAGCATCTGAAACACCAGTGGCACAGCCTCAAGCCTTACAGCAACACACAAGCCCCACAGGATGACAAACTGACAGACAAGTTTGTCTCCCTTAGCTGTTGGAAACCTCTGCACCTTCCCCTTACCTAATTCCTACATGGAACCTGCCACTTTGTAGTCCCTGGCTGCTCTCCCTTTCCTGGCTCTAGGGGGCTTGGGGCCTAGCCTTGCCTCCCACCCCTTTTTAACTGTATATCCTGCCACTCCTCAGGTCCCCGGCCTCTCCTGCCTGCTCCCTTTCCTGGCTCTAGGGAGCTTGGGGCCTAGCCTTGGGGGCAAATCTAGGAGCCCTAATTTAGGCATAAATAGACTGTCAAGCATAGCCCAGAATGCACAGGAGGTAGAAGAGAAGCTAGATGACTGGGACCTTTTAAAAAGTAAATTCTTAAGCACATTGAAAGACTTCATCAAAAGGGTGAAAAGAGAACCTACAGATTGGAAGAAAGTATTTGCCTATGGCATATCTGATAAAGGACTTATCACCAAAATCTATAGAAAACGTCAACACCTCAACACCAAAAAGACAAACAACGCAGTTCAAAAATGGGCAAAAGACTTGAACAGACACTTCACTAAAGATGATATGCTGGTGGCCAACAAACACATGAGAAATTGCTTGCAATCAGTAGTCATTGAAGAGATGCTAATCAAAACAACAATGAGATATCATCTCACCCAGCAATAATGGCAAAGTTCAACAGAACGGAAAATAACAAATGCTGGCGAGGTTGCGGAGAGATTAGAACTCTTGTGCACTGCTGGTGGGATTGTACAATGGTACAACCATTATGGCATACGGTATGGCATTTCCTTAAAAAACTGAAAATAGAAATACCATTTGACTCAGCAATTCCATTACTAGGAATATATCCTGAAGAGGTGAGAGGCAGTGCACGAACAGGCATATGCACACCTATGTTCATCACAGCACAATTCACTATAGCAAAGAGATGGAAACAACCTAAATGCCCATCAATGGATGAATGGATAACCAAATTATGGTACATTCACACAACAGAATACTATGCTATGTTAAAGAAAATGAGGAATATGTGAATCATCTCACAACATGGATGAACCTGGAGGACATTATGCTGAGTAAAGTAAGTCAATCGCAGAAGGACAAGTATTGTATGAGCCTATTGCTGTAAAAAGACAAAGAAAGGTTTGCTTGGGAAATGAAACTCCCTTTGTAAGTTACTGGGGTGGGGTGGGAAAGGGAGGAATTAATTTCAGATTAGTTGGGGTCCACACGCTGACATGGGTAAGGGGAGGGGGGATGTATGGAAAGAGTCTGTGACCACCATTATAACATTAGGAAAAGGGAGGACACTGAATTGTGCACAAAGGAGATAGACAACAGATGCTAATACCAATCATTATGTCCACAATACTGCATTACCATTAACACCAAACACCAGGCTACAGATATACATATAAACATCTGAGAGGATCTGATGGGGGTCAGTGAACAGGAGTATAATCTAGGCCAAGGATAGATTCAGCGCAGGCTAATCTTACACAGATACCAGTGATACAAAATACCTGCAATCCTTACAGAAACAACAGAATACGGACATAGAGTGATCCCTCACAGACACCCAGACACTGTGGGAAAGAGATCCAATGGATCTACTGTCTAAGGCCATAGTACTGGGGGACACCAGACTCAATTGGAACAACAAAATACATAAAAGCCTTGTTCCTCATCCTATGTTGGTGAGTAGTGACTGGGACTTAAAAGCTTTCAAGTGGTCATCTAAGATGCAGCTAATGGTCTCCTATCATCAGAAGTGAACAACAGTGCAAAAAATCAAGGGCATTTGGAAGCAATCAGCCCTAGGACACGATGGCCCTCAAGACCAGAAGAACTAGATGGTGCCTGGCTGCCAATGCCAACTACTTAGGAAAGGATCAAATCTGGAGATCCTGGCTAGAGTGGGAGGAAAAACATGGAACAAAATCTAAAAACTCAATAATGACCAGAATTACTGGTCGGATGGAGTCTAGTGAGACCCCCAATACTATGGTCCTGGGATATATTCTGGGCCTGGAATAAAGCTCACTCCCAGGGGCTGGTTCTCAGCCCAATAGTAAACATGATATACAT